>NW_017307124.1:263228-277212 GCF_000935625.1 Nanorana parkeri
TTTTTTTATTATTATTAATATTACTATTATTATAATTACTGTTATTTTTATTATTATTACTGTTGTTTTGTATTATTATTATTATTATTTTATATAATAAGGTTTTCAAGGGGTTTAAATCTTTTCAGTTTCCATGCCCTGGTTATAGGGCAAAGTTATTATTCTAGTTATACTTTGATGGTATATGTAGCGGTATATCATGCAGAATCTGTTTCCTCTGCATTGAGACTTTGAGGAATTTCTTTAAAAAAAATCTTTGTAAAAAAAAAATTGGCACTAAAATGAAATCATTTTTTTGTCATCAAGCATAAACATGTGCTAAATTGATGTTTTTACATTTCCCTGGAATTCTCCAATGGATAAATATTTATCAGAACATCATAAAGAGGCAAATTGAAAAGAAAAATAATCAAATACTCTGCCTTGGCCTGTATCCTCGCTTCCTGTGGTACAATCGTTAATCGGCTCTTCCACCTCTGTGGGCGCTCAGGTATGTGTTTGCCCACTGTGAATACATTGCTCATAGTCTTACCTCAGAAAACATTCTTGCTCCTTCTTGGAACTATTTTTGGAAAATATGTTTTTGCAAAGTTCCAAATATAGATTGAAAACAAATTGTTCCAAAAAAACAACAACCCCCTTGGTATCGAGCACCTCCCACCTCCTTCTAGCCTGGAGAGGGCGAGCTGTATGTATCGGAGTGTTATTTTCTCTACTCCCCTGGCTTTCTCCTTTATTTTCTCTCAATTACTCCTCACCTCTACGATCAATAGCCATGATATTTCCAAGGGTCAGAGATTGTACCTTCATCGATCAGAAACAGCCTGGCACGGCTGAAGAGCAGACGCAGCCAGACGGATCAATGGCACCCTTTGCTTAGCTATGAAACATTAAGGTTTATTCCAAAGCATCAAACTGTAATGTGACCTGTATTTTTTACTCTAAATAGGATTGCAGTACAAAAGAAATCTGGTATACAAGAATTTCTGTTTAAACAAAAAACACTAACATGTAGATTTACCCTCCCCCTCCCCCTTCTCAATCTATAAATAAAAGGCAAAACACACTGGTGTCAATTTACACAGTCTGATTTCATGTTGTCACTCACCCTAACTGTGGTTTCTTTTCGTTTTATTTCTTGCTATCACTCATACTATGGTACTATGACCAAACCTTTTTTTTTGCTTTAGTCCTCTTTTTGGTCAAAGGAGAACATTTACCAATGTACTGCTATGACCTAAAGTCAGCATCTAGCAAGCTTTTGCCCACTATTTGCTGACAGCACATTGCCACATTGGAGCCAATACTGTCGGGATCCACCCCGCTGCCTGATTGACAGCTGGGTCTGCCTCCCCTGTCCGTCCCTCCAATGAGTGCTGGAGGAACATAGAGGGGAGGGGGAAATCCTTCCGGGGAACGGTGACTGACAGTCATTGCTTTTTGCATGGAGAAGACCATGTGCTGAACGATCAGTGGTTTGTGATCGCTCAGCATTCGATCTATAGCGCTGGCATGTGACACCTGTAGTGTCATACTCCAGCCCTAAGTATTGGGAAGAGTACATCTTATTCTCCCAATACTTCTCCTTTACAGCTGAAATGCATATACTGTCCAGCCACTTTTATAATTCATACACCTCATGTCTGTCCATTATAGTCAATCTGCATCTCCTCTTTCACCTGGCAGCTGGCTGCCAGGCCCCACCAGCAGCCACCTGATTAGGCTGCCGAGGCTGCCTGATTTTGTGTGCCCCGAACCGGCTTTCCTCTCTGATTTGGGGGTGGCATTTTTCGCCGCCCCCCGTGCAAAGTGCCGCTACAGGCAAACAGCTTGTTTGCCTCGCGGTAAATATGCCACTGGGTGGACCATTTCTTAACTCTGCTAGGAAGAGTTGACATTTACATATTAGTGCACAACAACAGTTTATGCTTTCCAAGTGCTCAAGAAGACTTGCTAAAATATATCTGTTGCTTGTTTTCATAGGTACTTTAGATAAAATGATGATCCCTTAAATCTGCCTTGAGATTGGCTTTAATAACACATATATGTCAATGAATAGCTGTGGCACTTTAGGATAACATATAGACTGAAACACCCTTTTAAAGAATAATTGTCATGTTACATTGGCATTGTTGGCATGGTGGTGGATCAGCAGTCAGGTGTCGTTCATCGTGATTGACTTGGATCTACGTTGCAGGACGACGTAATTGATGTTGGATTTACATGGGGGAGGGGGGGTTTGCCCAGTTTGCTAATCTCTGTCAGTGGCTCACTCAATAGAAAGCCAGGGCCAGGCCATCACCTGCACCTTTAAATCAGGCCAGCAATGGCACTAGAATAAGTAATGATGATTAAATCAGCATTTTATGTTGACCTATCATTGACAGAAGATAAAGGCTTATGAGCTGTTTTGGGATAATTGCAATTACAGATCTGATTAGCTCTCTAGTTCCCTCTGGTGAAATTACTATGAGATGATCATTTTCATTATTATTATTATTATTATTATACAGGATTTATATAGCACCAATAGTTTGCACAGCGCTTTACAATATAAGGAAGACATTACAATCACAATACAATGCAAGACAAGATGGTAAGGAGGGCCCTGCACGTGAGGGCTTACAATCTAAAAGGGAGGGGCAAGTGATACATGAGGAGGTATTATTCCAGGAGATCTATATTCTTCAGCACTAAATTGAAAATAAATTGTGGTAATTGTGTCCTCCAGCTGTGGTGAAACTACAAATCCCATGAAGCACTTCTCTCCGCGAGTCATGTCTGTGGCTGTGAGAATCTTGCAAAGCCTCATGGGAGTCGTAGTTCCACCACAGCTGGAGGGCCGCAGTTCGGACATCCCTGTGTTAAAACTATAACTCAGTAAAAACATCCTAAAAGATTGTCAAGGCTTATCCCAACATCCCTTAAAAAAACCTTACAAAATGCAAGAAGTAACCATGATTCTTCATGAAAATGATTGTTCTTACAAATAACATATCATGCAGAATGGAAAAACTCTTGTTCATAGGCCAGCCTGGGTAAGAGTATTACAATGCACAGCTCTTGTCATATAAAACTTTCTGGGATACGTCAACAATATATTTTTCCCTTCTTTAGTTACTCCTAAAATGCCATGACAAGTGCAATTACACTACACTGCATGTGACAATTCATGATGAGGAATATGCAGCCATATAATAAGTGCTTATACCATACGGCCCTTGCCCTAAACATACTCAAGAATACTGATATCTGCAAAAATTGTGCAAACTTTCTCTGGAAGAATAAAAATGTAACTAGGAGGAATCTACTGAATTGGCTGCTTGCCTTTGTTTTTCATTGATGATTACAGCACAAGAACATGAGTAGCGCTTAGACCCTCTTAGTAAGTTTTGATATCTCAAATGTTGTTAGTCTTTAG
Source organism: Nanorana parkeri (assembly GCF_000935625.1). Lineage (NCBI taxonomy): Eukaryota > Metazoa > Chordata > Amphibia > Anura > Dicroglossidae > Nanorana > Nanorana parkeri. The sequence continues at coordinate 266,650 of NW_017307124.1, forward strand.
CCCTCATTCACACTAGAAACGGCTGGCACGTGCAGCTCTGTGCTGCGTTCACGGCCGTATCAGGCAGCTCCCGGGAAGGACAGGTGTTGCTTGTGATTAGTACGCAGCCCACGTCCTACTCGATGGGAGTACGCGGCCGCACTACGCTCACCCGCCCGGCACGTCCGTGCGGGTGTGGGTGTCCGTACTCGTAGGCAGACAGGATGGATCCTATCTACGTCCGAGCAGGGACACCCGCACAGACCTGCACTTGGGGTGAGCGTAGGGCGGCGTGCGGCCGCGTACTCTCATAGAGAAGGACAGGGGCTGCATACTAATCACACGCAGCACCTGTCCTTCCCGGGAGCTGCCCCATATGGCGGCTGTGCATGCAGCATGTAGTTGTATGTGCCGGCTGTTTCTAGTGTGAATGAGGGCTTGTCTGGTCCAACTTTAAAAAGGAAAAAAACATTTAGAGCATTTGTGTAATACATGCGCATGTTCCCATGTTTTATCCCTGAAAAGATACTGCAAGCGCAGAAACATACCTGTTGATCTGCTAGAAATCCTGCATGCTTCTACCTTTTGGACAGACAACATAGTACCTTTGCTGCACTAAAATCCCAACCAGCATTGTCAACCCTATGCGCTGAACTGTAACACTCCTCCTTTCCCCCTACTCTTTCTGTCAATCTCCACAGGTATACATAGATTTTTTTTCCAGCATAAAAGTGCAGCTGCCTTGACTCCAAAGAGCGTACTCAAACATTGAGTTGGGAAAGGGCTCTTGGGAGATGTAGTTCTCAGGTTGTGCATATATCAATAGGAAGTGAGCTGCCAGCAGCTTTTCCTTCAAGAGCTTTACAAGCCTGGTGCTGATTTTATAGGGAGTAATAATATATGGTTCTCACAACAGTAGCAAGGTAACAGAAGAAAATAATGCTATTAGCATGTAGATGTGAGTAGAGTTACACTCAGGGGCTGACTGGCAACTTTTAGCCCAGGGGGCAAGTACAACCCAGAGGCCCATGGTGCGGCAACTTGACCCCCCTCCCGCTTTGCCTCTTCCCCCGCCTTCTCCCCGCCCGTCTGCCACTTTTGCCATCCCTGTAACAGTAGTGTGAATGTATTTATCGGTTTAGGAAATGTAAAGCACACTGGTAGTGGAGGGATGCCTCGTCAGGGCTGTGCGCGTGCATGACTGCTGCGACCCTGGTAGTTCTGCCACTAACTCAGAAATACATTGTACAGCATTGCAGAATGGCATTGCCTTTAGAGAACTACAATTCCCAGCAATACATTACACAACAATGCAGAATACCATCAGCTATAGCGGACTATAAATCCCAGCAATAATGACTACCATCAGCTATAGTGGACTACAAATCCCAGCAATACCATTATACAGCAATGCAGAACAGCATCAGCTATAGAGGACTACAAATCCCAGCAATACATTGCACAGCGCAATGCAGAATAATATGAAGCTACATACTCTGTTGCTCTGGGTTCTCCACCTGATGTCTAAAGGGTCTCAGGTGGGCTGTGCGGGCTCTCACCAGGGGTCCAGAGAGTTTCACGGGTGCGTGTGTGTACAGCAGAGGTGGTTCCCTAATTAGGCTCTCAGGTGGCCAATGCGGACCGCCAGGTGGTCAGTGCGGGCTCTCTGCTCCAAAACAAAAGGCTCCAGTGATGGACTACTAGTTTGTATTGAGATTGTAGTCCATCACAGGAGCAAGCTTGGAGCGGTGGAAATAAGAAAAAAAAGTGTGGTGTGCAATATAGTGAAATGGAAAGTGTAAAATTATACAGCAATCAATGCAGAATGGCACCGGCTATAGAGGACTACAAATCCCAGCTATAGTACATTATACAGCGCAATGTGGAATTCCATCAGCTATAACGTACTATTGCTGGGACTTGTAGTACTCTATAGCTGGTGGTATTCTGCATTGTGCTGTATAATGTATTATTGCTGGGATTTGTAGTCCCCAATACAGCAAAATACCACCAGCTACCACCAGCCTATTTTTAGTCCTCTATAGCTGGTTTGACACACAACTATTGACACAAAACAAAGCTATTGCTTCTATATGCTGACAGTGCAGAGCTGAGCTGCAGCTGGGACAGATCCCGACAATATTGTTGGGAGCCACCCTGCTTCCTGATTGACAGCTGGCTCTGCCTCTCTAGAGCTAGAGCCATCTGTGCCCACTCTTTCTACTGTCTGTCCCTCCAATAAGTGCTGAAGGAACAGAGAGGGGGGGGGGGGGGGGCGGTTTCCCACGGGGAGCGGTGACTGACAGACGCTGCTCTCTGCAGGGAGAAGATTGTGAATGGAGTGATCAACGGTATGTGATCGCTCAGTTCTCGATCAATAGAGCCAATGTGTTACAGCTTCAGTGTCACACCTTGGCTCTAACTATGTGGATGAGTGTATTTCACTCATCCCATAGTTCTCTTTTAAGACACTTGACAATGTTACTATACCAACAGCTCAAGCATGGTTACTTTAGTACACTGGCACCTGTAGTTGAAATTTTTTTTTTTTTAAAGTCCCTGGTTACCTACCTGTAGTACTCTTACATTGCCCACAACAAATGTCAGCACAGCCTCCTGGATGTCTTGTCATACAGGCAGTTCCAATGACAGAGAATCTCAACAACACAATCTTTTGGCAGCCAGGGCAGGGATCCTCAGTTGGGGCTTCTATGTAGTACAAGGAGAGCAGAGTGTGGACGTCCATAAACATTGGCTATCACATGAAAAAAACACCACTGGTTCCAGTCTGGGCCTGGGCATATGTGCATGCCATCACTGCCTCTTACAGACAACAGAGGATATGGACAAAGCCTCCATGGACTTTCACCTCCGCACCTTCCTTAAATACCACACATCCTTGACTGTAGCTGAGCCAAAGCCCAATGTCATTCATCTCTATTCATTTACAGTGCCCCCTTCCATCTCCAGGCCCAAATGTGGTCTGCAATATTTGGATTTATACTCCTGCAAAAGTAAATCAGCACTGGGAACACCATAAGCCTTCTAATGTTGGATTATGATAAGAAACTAATCCAGGAAAAACACATTTAAACAAGAACATACAATCTGCATGCATATGGTGCCCTTAGTAGAAACTGAACCTAGACCCTCAGTGTTGCAAAGTCAACGGGTCACCAAATGACTGTATCTAGAAAAAATATGCAGTGTTAATAGAAAGGTTTATTTAACATGTACTTCCAAGATTCAGCACTTTCAATTACTTGTGCATACATGCCAGTATGGAGAAACAAAGCTTGGACAGGGGAACAGCTGTCTTATCATTCCAAGATTATCATCCTGTGTTTTATTTCTGTTAGTCCATTCCAAAATAAAGAACCACCCAAGAGTTATCGTTAATACCTGGGTGTGTTCAGTTTGTGTTGGAGTCTGCGGAATCTTCCCTTAGAAGACAATTACTTCAGGGTGAACAATAATTGGCTTAAAAGCATGTTATCTATGAAACGGTTCAAACCCAACCATCAATAGGCAAAAGCAAAATCTACCAGTGAACTCCTAGCACTGTTAAGGCAACAATAAAACTGTATGAAAGTCATGGCCTATTTATGCAGCAGTGAACATGGAATTTACTGGAGCTTCACTGAGTGCCGGGAGTTGGGCGTGATGCCGGCCAGAGTATTACAGTTTGCTAAGAGCTGTGCAGGGAGATGTGTATGGCTGTTACACATCTCCCCATCTGGCACTTAGCAATCTTTGACGCTCTGGTAGGAAAGAGGGCGGCAGGCACACTGCAAAACACATTGCTGCATTGCCGCTCTGCCTGCTGATCCCCCCTCCCCACCCCCGCGCGCACGTGCGTGTCCCAAATAGATTCCACCGGGGGCAAGAGCATTAGGATTCCTCATTATAGGGATGATCCTGTGCACATTCATAGGACCATAACCAGTCACCAACATCTGTCCTTCCTTTGGAAAAGATATATAGAGTATATACAGTATACCGTATACAGTATATACAAAATATATATATTTTTATATATATATTTCTGTTTATTGAACTATTTGCAGTCATTTTATATGCAATTTACTAAAATTTGTAGTAGATGATTTATTCTGGGCACCGTTTGTTTTTAGCTGTGTTAGTTTATTATTGTTTTCCAATGCCTGAGCTGTTTGAATTTGTTTTATTATATATAGAGATACGCAGCTGACACAGGTGTTTTTTGGATGTGATAGCGCTGTGTTAAGACACTTTACATATTCACCCCACATTCACTGCTAACTGTGATATACACATTCACCATTATAAAGTGGCGATTCTGCTATAAATACATTTTAAACTACTATTAGTGCAGGAAAATAATCCATGTGGCACACTTTATTGAGGTAACTTTTGCATCCCATAACTTTTTGCAAAATACTTTAGTCCCTGTCAGCTAGCCCACATCACCAGCAACATAAGGGCCAGTGGGAGGAACCACTTACAAACTTGGGGACCGGGGCAAAACCTGGAACTGTGTCAAATATGAAGGTTCTGCTGGAGGTTGAACTTCTTTAAGAAAGCAGACAGAGAATGCTGTCTGTTGGAGAAGTTAATATTAGCATGTCCAACCAATCAAAAAAAAATAGTTTTAAATATAGTTGTGGAAAGGAAATGAGGGTCAATCTGCGACAAACACACAGACAGCAATAAAAAGATGACAGCCTTACCCTACTCTACTTAAAAAAAAATGTATTTCTTTCCTTGTTTTTATTGGAGATTTAACTTCACTTTCTGCCTAGTGAACCAATTATGGCTGAACATACACTTTAGGAGTCTTCTTTTGAAGGGGACCATGTCTTTAAGTGCATCCAACTTATTTATCTAAAGTTTCTGCAGTAATTACCCTCATCACTCACAGAATGAGAAGTCTTGGTATATTTATCATTAGTGAATACCAAAAACACATTTGAATTGACTCAAGAAATGTTTATTCACAAAGCACACACTAGCCAATTTTTGGCCACCCTGAGCCTCCAGGGGAAATGTCACTTTTCTTTCAATTACATGAGACACAGATGTAGCGGCTTCTTTTTTGCGTCTGCTGGTGCACACCAGTGCCTGAAATAATGAGTATTCTCCCACCTGTGACCAGCAAGTGGAGAGAAAGGGGCAACACGGTGCACATGCTGCAGTGCTAAGATCTAGAAGGAGGTGGGAGTGCTGCATACAAACGTGTATACAAAATATATCAAACTACTGGAAACACTTAACACTAATGATCCTTTGAGAGCAGGGACAGCAGAAGGGGGCTGACACTGGAAAATGGGGCTCCGGCAGTAAAGACCACTCTAGTAGCTGTGCAGCAGTTTACACACTGACCTAACATAACTTGTTTCATATGACTGGTCCATATGACTGACTCACAGTATTCCTGGCTTTATCACATCCTTGTGTAATAAAAAGATAGCTTAGCTCTTTATTGTCCACCTTTTCTACCCAAATTCCTTTGTCCCTCTTGATTCACAATGGTGTCAATTGGTATAAACTATTGTTCTATTAAAGGCTGAACTCCATGATAAGAAATATTATTTAAATACAAGGAGGCATGTATATTCCTATTTGGATCTTGGTGTGCTTTGTGTATTTCTTCCAGATCTGTGCAGTAATCCAACAAGAAACTTTGCCTCAGTGCAGGAGCTTCCTGTAATAAAGACCGGACACTGCTGCTTTCCCTCCTTGTGCAGGGGGACTGGTATTGTATCCACCCTCTCCTGTAGTTTTTTGCAGGCAGCCTGTAGTGGGTAGACCTGCTGGGTTCCTACCACAGCTCCGCTCTATGCACAGGCTATGTACAGCACAATGATGATGTGTTGGTGATTGCTAATCTCCATTCATGATTATTTTTTGTAATATTACTACCGTTTTGGTATTTGATTACAATGTTACAACTTGTTGTGGTCTTCACGCTTTTAAGAATCAAGGGGGTTTGACTATAGGGGTGATGGTTGAGGATGTTTACACCGCATAGTTTCAAGTACTTATTGTATTTAAAACCAGTTTGTTACTTTGTTACTTACCTGTGTACCTAACAAAAGGCAGGGATGCCCAAAACTATTATTTTACAATCCTATGTACTAGACAATACATTTACACAGAGATTGAGCAAGAAAGAGTATAAAGTGAACATATAGGGGCGGCCATACAGCAAAGAGAAAGCCACCTCTTGACTTGACAACCATACCATGGAAAAGCAAGGGTTCTCTTACAGGTACTTCATGAGAACTCTTGGACCCCAATCTTCCTTATGTGTATAGAAATCTACATGCTTCCCTGCTATCTATATGATACAGACCTCAGCTGTCCACAGGTCATTTATCATTCCACCTGTGCCTCTCCCAGTGGACAAACCCCACCCATCTCTGTCTGGATATGTATGGATCTACTCTCATTTGTTGCTATCTTTTGTTGTACCCAAACCCACCCGGCTTCCTGACTGGATGGAAACCTGAGCTCCCTCACGGCTTCCCAGGCACCAAGGACTGCTGCTGTTATGTGAGGAATGTAAGTGGGAAGTGCTGCTGTGCTCTGTATCGCTGAGCTGGCTACAGAGAGATCTTTGTGATCTCTGCACCAGCTCAGTGACTAAAAAAATGGTGCACGCTGTTGCAGTTTCAGTGTTGCACTCAGGGTGATTAGGGTGTGCGCAGGCACATTCGGAACACCCTGTGTGCATGCCTATGTATTCATGTTACCTCAGCTCAGGTTTCTTTCATGATGCATAGGATTGATTAATGTCACAAAGTTAATCAATAATTAAACTGTTCCTTTATTGTAAAAAACAAAATAGCAGTATTTAGGTTTTCAAGTTAAAGTGATAATTACAAACCTCATCAGAGATTTTGCAGGATCATTTTCCTACACAATGCTTTCCACAGAGAACCACAGACTTCTTGCCTCAACCCTGCAGACATCCTCCAGGGGGAACAGAGCCAATGGTGCTATACACCTCCAGGTTAGCGTGACCTGAAACTCAGTTATATGGCAACTCTTCATCCACCAACTACTCAGGAGAGACCAAGGACACAGCCTCAACCGCTCTATGGCACAAGGCCACACACACACTGACATGCTCTCTCTTAACCAGGGAAGTCCACCAGAGAGTCGGTCTAAATTAAAATACGCCTGATACCCATTATAAATCACTTCCAACTACAGATGCAGCAAGCACTGAGGAGGCAGCAAACTCTGCCTTGCATTGTTCAAATTGCAAGTTCATCCACCAATTAGTATAAAAGTCTGCATCCCCAGATATTTCAAAACTTCGAGTCTTGGCCATGAACGTCCTGTTTTTTAAAGAAACCCTGACGCCAACGTATACAATTATAGGTAATAGCACTGACAATTCAAGAATTTTGAATGCTTTCTTGAAGTGTTTTTCCTTTCTATAAATAGTTGTTTATTCACTTGCAACGTGCCTTTGATATTGCTAACAAAAACTGACTAGTCTGGGAGTATCTAAATATTCTCTGTGCTAGCAGCTTCATTGCTTCCCCCTTCATCTCCCTACATAACCTTTTTTGTAGCTGCAGGGGAAAGGTGGGAAGGGTATTGAAGGGAATACCATGAGTAACAGCTCTGGGGCTGCTGACATCACATCCAAAATGGTGGTATCCAGCAGCAGTCTCAAAGATTTTGAGGGCTACGCAAGGGAGGCTTTCACAAATAAATAGTAAATACAGTATATATGCACATCAGGAAAGTAAGTACTGCATATTCATGTAAATGGACACTTGTGGACCAACTTGCATAACAATTTACTCATCTTTTTTGGCACCCATGTGATAGACTTTTTAAGACTTATGAATTTGCAAGCAACATACAAAAAAAAGTCCTAAAAAGTCTTAAAATCATAAACACTTATTGGGCCATGCTCTATAGTTAAACAAAGAGTCCCCTTTCTGTCCATTTATTCTGTGAATTTATTTTTTCAACCAAACCAGAACTGGAAACACAGCTGTAACCAATGACTTGCAGATCCAGTTCATCAGCCAGCTGGATCCTGTTCTGCTGAAACAGCAAGATTTTCAACATTGTTCCCTTTTGTACATCTGGAGAAATCGTTTGAGTTCAAAGGTGACAAAAAAAGCTCTTTAAATAAACCCAACGAACGGTGAAGATGCCCAGGCAACCAGCAAATCCTCATCAGGGGGATGCTTATTCAAATAAAGCCTCTTTTGAGAGGCACTCTTTTTGTGTATTTATAAATGTATCCAACGCAAGTTCCTTTTTTTCTATTATCACCAAGGAACCATCTGAAGCTTTTCTTCTGTCAGCTAGCTAATATAAAGGAGGACTCCAATAAGCATCAAAACTGGCCACAAATCCTACACAAATAGCAGAAATATGTGAAGCTCTACTGTACTGCTATGGTTAAACTAAAAAAAACTTGTCCTTCCAAAAAATATTGTAAAGTATTAATAGAGACAAGAAGCATGCAACCTCTTTTGTGTACCTTCCAATATCACTTCAACTGTCTCAAGAACCCCGAAACCTGGTGGCCTGTCCATCACCCTACCAAAAGCTTTCCCTTTGCTTCCAAAACATGTTTTCATTTTTTTGTAGCAAAGCACCCTTAGTTTTTTTATGCCCCAGGGAGCTCATAAAGGCGTTAGAAGGTGCATGCGGACAGATAAGTATGCCAGACCTTTATTTCCATTTCTGCTTTAGCTATTATTTTAAGAAGGTTGAATTAGAACTATGGGGTAAGTGTTTTTCCCCATAGTTCTCTTTAGGGTCACAGTAGGGCATATACTAACCTCCTCCCGTGACCCAAAGCTTAGTGTATTGCGGGCTATGGCCCGCGATATACTGAGAGCGCCGCAGCCCGGATGGATCCCGACAATAGTGTCGAGATCAACCCAGCTGCGTGAGTGACAGCTGGCTCTGCCTATATAGAGGCAGAGCCTTCCCTATTCGTTCCTCCACTCAGCGCTGGAAGATCAGAGAGGGAAGGGGGGAATCCTTAGATAGCAGCTGTGAAAACTCAGTATAAAAATCATCTATACTTACTTTGACTTTAGCTTTCTAATAGCTCCAGTTAATCAGCGAAGAAGGGATGATGTCATTGTATAGATAAAGAATGTGTAAGAACCAGCTTTACCAACCAGCCTCTTGATTTCCTATTGGCGTTTTCACTGCTGCCATTTAGGAATTGATAGAGAGATGTGACATGAAAGAGGAAGCAAATAAGAGGTCACAAGAGGAGGAAAGGTAAGGGTTTAGGAGCTCTTTGCTAGCTTGAAACGCATGAGAAATGTCCCTTATTTGACATGTAACAGGTGTCATAAAAGTGGTTGCTTCATAGACTAGTGTACATAAGTGTCAGACTCAGAAGCTAGTCAAGCACAGCAAGCTTTCAAGTGTTTTTGGGGGAAAATATCTTGCATTTGAGATGCAGATGGGTGTTTGAAATGCAATTAGCATGCCTTCATACTGCATAACCACTAACCTACATAGAGAAGCAGAAGCGACATATCACAAATGCAACAATAAAACTAAACTGGTCTATGCAATCCAGTTCAAAGTTCAAATACTGCTACTTTCTCACTTCTACAAACTCATGTCTGAAATAAAATACGAGCACTATGTACACTAAACCTTATCATACATATGCAGATTTTTGTAGTCATAGTGTTTCTATAACACAATACATTTTATATAATGATATTCTGATAGTTTTCATTTAGTCTTACCCAGAGAATTAGAAATTATGCAGACAAAATTATGTCCCCCAACAGTAAAACACATGTGAACGGATCAAAGAAAAATAGGAACTTCCCCCATATATCTCTGCGTACTGTACTGTCAACCAAAATGATGCAGTGAATGGGTAGAGGGGATACTTTATAAAAGGAAAATAATTGTCGTTTGGCACTGATCGGGATGATCTCTGCAGGAGAGGGAGTGTTCAGTACCTGACAAGGTAAGTATAGCTCTTTAGGGGTTAAGGATTCGATTAGGGCCCTATGGTTTAAGTGGTTACCATATTAGTAAAAATTAATATATCATTCAAATTTACTATTTACAGTCAATGGGTCACAAGTCAGCATAACCAGTTTACATTATAATATCTAAAGTATATTTTTCTTGTTATGTATAAAAGACTGCAGCTCCCAAGCTGTCTCAGCCTAGGCTAAGATCACATGGTCCCTGGCTACTAGAAGCATTTTTGGTGTTTCAGGTTATTAGTGCAGGCAGAGAGTCTATTGTTATCTAACAGACAGACTTGGTCTGGTAGACATTCACTGAAAAAAGAAGATTAGCTTGAAGAAGAGCCTGCATATGTATTGATTAAACATGACTGACCCCATGTACATAACTTAAACCTAAAGTGGTGACTATTGTTGAAGCCAAGATGAAGGGGTAGTGGATTAGACCCGAAACGCATAGGTTGTTTTATGTGTGAACCATTAAAGCAATTTGGACTCTTTTACTATTTGGTCTGGCTCTGTTTTTGTCAGTTTATGCTTTGAGAGACTTTCTGGGTAATTTTTGGAGGGTAGCCTTGTTTCATGTGAGCTGCCTCACCAGAGCCAGTGACCG
>NW_017307124.1:277235-346522 GCF_000935625.1 Nanorana parkeri
GAACACAAAAACGCATACCCGCCCCCCCCCCCCCCCCCCGAATTATTATTTTCCCTTCTGTGCTCTATATAAAGAAGTATTGAAATCCAGCACCTCTTGGATGTGTCCCTCTGGGATCTACACATCAAGGCATGTTATTATTTTTATAATGTAACCGAAGAGTCAGCTCACTTTACTTAAGAGAAGTAATTAAAAATATGCTGAGCACCCTGCCACCGCTCCCACCAGCCATGATCTTCCTGCACAGAGAAGCACAGGTACCCAGCGATGTTGTCACTGGGTCTATAATAAGGTATGTAATGAAAAAGGTTTTTTTTTTTTTTTATATTTCATGAGCATGTTGATCAGGGGTGGCAGGGAGTGGCATGGGGGACAGAAAAGGCAAAATATAAGCAGATTAAAATATGATTACATGCTACATCAAGTGTTATAGGTTCATTCTCAGGGTTAGAGTTGGGAGGAGGTTAGCCTATGTCTAAAGGCAAAACATTTTTTTAAAAGGATATGGTTAAAACCTCCCTGTGTTCCATTGGGGAGATTTCTCTTCACTTCCTGTTCTCTAGCCACAACAGGAAGTGAAAGGAAAACTTAGACAGTTGTCCCTATTGCAAGATGTTCCCTCTACTCTTTTTCTGCTTTGGAGAGAGAGAGTGAATCTACCTAACATAAACATAAAAACCTGTAAGAGCTTTAACCCTTCACCACTCTATCCAAAGCTTTAGATAATCATTAAAAGAGCACTATGGGGTAAGTTTTTTTCCCCATAGTTCTCTTTATGGTCATGAGAGGACATATACTAGCGTCCTCCCGTGACCCAAAGTTCAGTATATTGCGAGCTACAGCTCGCGGTATACTGAGACCGCCACAGCCGGGACGGATCCCAAAACTACAGTTGAAATCCACCCAGCTGCGTGAGTGACAGCTGGCTCTGCTTATCTAGAGGCAGAGCCAGCTGTACCCACCCCCTTCCCCGTCCGTTCCTCCAGTCAGCGCTGGAGGATTGGGGTGGGGGGGAATCCTAGCGGGGAGCCGTGACTGACAGTCACTGGTCTCTGCAGGGACTTGATCGAGAAGTGAGTGAGCGATGGTATGTGTTCGCTCACTTCCCGATCTATTGAGCCGACGTGTGACCGCTTCATTGTCACACGTAGGCTCGAACTATGAGGATGATTTTCACTCACCTCATAGTTCTCCTTTAAGGGACAATTATAGGGGTTGGATTAGGTCTCAGAACTCAGGTAAGGTTAAGAGTTAGGTTCAAGTGTAACTTTCAATATCCCGCCACTACCTGTCCTTGGACCACTATCTCAACCAATCACTCACTGGTTTATTTTAGTACATGACATGACTCCTTTAGTAAACCAGTGACACAATCCAAGAATTTTCTGTACTATTAAACTTATACTAGGAATACAGGCACAAGCTGCAACAAGAGTGCTTTACCTTCTTTGCTGTCAGCAGGCTATACTTGGCACTGGTAGATCTTCAAAATTGTTGCAACTAAAAGAAAAAACAACAATACCTATATTATAAAATACACGTTATGCTGTATAGATTACATATACTTACTTATTGCATTTATATTATTTAAAAAATAAATAAATCTGTAAATAAAATCAGGGAGGTATAACAGAACAAAGAAACCACCAATGTTTTTGCATTTTGTGAACCTCACTCTGCCATTTTATTTCTTAATTTGGATCTTTTCCCTCTAAAATGTCATACTATATGTTTAAAAAAAAAAAAATCTATTTTCAGTGCGAAATCATTCCATAGGACTAGTTGTACTGACTCCAACTGAGAGGCTTAGCCCTCGTTCACACCTGAACGTTTTGTAGCGCGTTCTACCCTCGACAAACGCTCTACAAAACGCTCAAAAATATAAATCCCATTGTATTCAATGGTCTCGTTCCCACCTTGGCGTATTTCCGCCCGTCCCTAACGCGCTACAAAACGGCCCACGCCTGAAAAGGTACAGGTACTACTTTGGGCCGTTTTGTTGCGCGTTTCCATTGGGATACAGCCAAGTAGCCTTCGAAAACGCACAACGGTCGTGCAACTTTTTTACCGCGAATCGACGGTCGCGTGCCAGACGCGCATATGCAATACGCCTAGGTGTGAACGAGACCTTATAGTGTCCATTTTAGGACATCTTTCCAACATGACACATTCTTGTATGCAGGGGGCAGAGAGAATTACACAGACAAAGTTGCAATGTGAAGAGACTCCCCCTGTGCTAGTTGAAAGTGTAAAAAAAAAAAAATATACAGAAATGTTAATATGATAAATATATCATGTAATATACATATATATAATATAAATATTCCAGAAATAGTGACGAGCTTCCAGGATGTGTTATACGGCCATTGTTATTTGCCTTTCCTGACATTTTGGTAATAATTATCTTTTCCTCAGTACGGTAACAATTTTCTCATTTTAGTCCTTGAATTAAAAATTTAGGAACTCCTGCTATAATGACTCATGCGTTTGTATGTACGAACATGTCTGAAAAAAACCTGACTTTTATCTGAGGTCTATAACCACCTACATTCTGGCCCTCCTCATGCTTTTTGGAATTCATTATAAATTATTTTATTTTGTTTTTTTGCACTGAATAAATCAGAGATAACATAATACATTTAAATGTAACTTGCTCATATCATTGTAATATCTATTTTGCACATTAACATAGATCATAGACTGGAAAAATTTGTTTTTGTGCATTTTTATGTAACCTGGCAACTTTCAATTTCAAAAGTTCCATACCACTTCCATAATGCATGTGCTAAACATGTGCATTAACATGCGTAAATCTGCATACCAGTGCATGCTACTGTATGTTAATAGGTGTTAAGGTGTTATATAAGAGTAGGAATGAATGTAAGGTGACACAAAAACCAATAAACACATGCAATAATTACACATTAAAATGAGCAGAAATTCAGAATGGATTAGGGTCAGAAGTAGGAATGAGCGTGTACTCCCTCCAGCAGAAATATGTTATTTATAATTGGTGTTTGGAGGGCTACGTTATTGGCTTTATATACAGTCTTCAATTATCCAACCACAACACAATTCCAGCTCACTTCCTGTAACCTGGAAATGTTGGTGCTCCTGTGCACTTTTGGGTATTCTAGTGTTTCCTGTTGCATTAACTGGAAAACTGGATTTTTTTTTTTTAAATCCAGCAAGGAAGGTTATAGCACCCCATAATGTCTGTGAAGGTTCTCATTCATCCAGATCATGGTATATCTGTGAAAAATAAATTAAGGCAACTGGACTTGCTGTATGTTTCTTGAAGACGTTTCACTGGTCATCCCACTAGCTTTCTCAATTCAGAATTAATTTAATTGAGGAAGTTAGTCGGATGAGCATTTAAACGTCTTTTAAGAAAAATACAGCAGGTCCAGTTGCCTTGATGTGTTTGTTTTTTTACAGAGTTCACAATATTGTTCACAGCAGGTGTGCAGACCTGGGAACTCAGGGTACCATTGGACTTTAGACTGCTGTCAGCAGATAGCAGGTATTAGCCCACTTTCTAATGACTTTGGGTCAGAGGCGGACATTAGTTAATGTCTTCCTTCCCAAAAAGGAAGTAAATCCAAATAAATATTTGGCTTTACCTCTCTTTTAACTGACCCCCTCTCTGGAAAGGGCAGCAGGCCTTGCTGACCAACAGAATAAAGACAATAAAACCCTTTTAATAGTAAATAAAAGGACCATTGTCCCTCCTTTCTTGCACTGCATACACCTCAGACCAAACAATACCATTATACCATTCTATTCTTCCAATTTAACTGATTTTGTTAAAATGATTACTCTAAAATTGAATTCATATTTTGTCATTCACTGTAAATACCTTTATGTTGAATTCTGAGACTGCACTGTACCTGACAGCTGCTGGTCTGGATCAACATTTGGGAACCAATCAGAGTTGTCCCCTTCCATGTCCTCACCATGACAGCTAATCATGGTGGTGAACACATGAGGTTTTTTTTATAAACAAATCTGCCAGCTTTAGCTGTCACTGTGCCTCATACAGAGAGAGGACCAGTAAGAGCAGAAGCCAACAAGCTTCAGTTGTAAGTGCATTAAAAAACTATTATGTGTAAAATAACCAAAAGTTATTGTTTTGACTGTTTGCCCATTTGTCAGCTTATAATAACAAACAAAGGTATTTGTCCTTAAAGTGACATTAGAGTCAAATATATTTTTCCCTCCCCCAATGTTAATTAAAGCACTTTCCTTAAATGATGTTTCTTAATCCGATCTTCTTCTTTCCAGTCATTTTCATCTGTCCCTCCAGCGCTGCTGCGGGTCTCCGATCCAGCGCTGACTCCTCTGTGCTTGCTGGCACTTCCTGTCCCACAGTGTCTGCATGCGGGTGCACGTGTCCATAGACTTACCTTGTGTCTCTCCTCGCCTCCTGGCCAAAAATGTGAACTGCGCATGCGCCCTCCCCAAGATCCTTTGCAGCCGCCCGAGAACTTTCAGATTTTCGGACGGGAGCGTGCTGCAAAGACAGGGGTACGTTTAAAATGCTTTGAAAGCGTTTTTTTTTAAACGTTTTCGCATATATCTACTGCTTGCTAGCTTGCTATATTGCTAGCTTGCATATATCTACTGCTTCCTAGCAGTAGATATATGCAAAAACAACGGAGGGTTTAATAAGCCTTTAACAAACAATGTAAAAATATTTAGGTAGGCAGAGTAGTCATAGAGTCATTGTCAGGATAACATTCACATACTGACACCGCTAAATTTGATCTTGGTGTCTAGGCATGAATGACCTCTGGTCATGAAGGGTTAAAGAGCAGTTCTAGATAACAAAGCATTCAATGGTATAAAGTGACAAAATGAAGTCACTCCTGCGTAAAATCTCATGTGTCATTAAATAAATACAATGTCACAATTGTTACACTGTATTCATCATTTCATTTATATGTAGATCAAATGTGATTACCCTTGATGTGCATATGACATCAATTAAA
Source organism: Nanorana parkeri (assembly GCF_000935625.1). Lineage (NCBI taxonomy): Eukaryota > Metazoa > Chordata > Amphibia > Anura > Dicroglossidae > Nanorana > Nanorana parkeri. The sequence goes on from NW_017307124.1 coordinate 282,227, forward strand.
GCCACCTAACTTTTTAAAAATGTGTTACTAGTTAACCCTGTATTAAAGCAGGACTCAGGGAAAAATTATTCTTAATCCTTGCAGCTGGGATACCCCTGCACTGCAAGGGTTAAGTGCTGGTTTTTGTCTAGGGTATAAAATAACAAAGTCATACTCACCTGAACCTCACAGCAGGCTGGCTGTTACTGCACTCCCTTCAGTCTGTCTCCTCCTCCGCTTCAACGATGAAATGTCCCTCGACATCCTCACATCCTATACACAGTGTATTGGTTGTGATGATTCAGGGACCTTAGACAGCTAGAGCGGAGGGGAAGAGCACTTAAAGGGTTAAAAATATGTTTCCCAGAGCTCTTCTTTAATGCTTAATTAATTCTAATTATCTCCATCCTTCTCTTCTCGCCTTAGCTATTTTTTGTCTACTGACTTTTTTATATTTCATTTTTTTACCATAAATATTTCAACTATTTTTTTTTGTTTTTCCGGGTGTTATTTTTTTTTTCAATGTCACATTAAAAAAATGTGCAAAATTAAAACAAAAACAAAAACAAACACCACTTATTTTAAAGCTAACACTGGTTAAAATAGGAAGCAATATATTTTTCAATTTTGTTACCTCTTTTTGTCTATAGATTGCATAGAAAATAAAACAATTTTGGAAATAATATATCTATCTATCTATCTATCTATCTATCTATCTATCTATCTATCTATCTATCTATCTATCTATCTATCTATCTATCTATCTATCTATCTATCTATCTATATATATCCCTCTATCAAGTGACACCACCAAGGCAGCATTTTACCGAAAGCCAATTTCTTGCTGTCTTGTAGTGTATATAGGAAGCGCCACTAGAGAGCACACTATACACATGTATGCTGCTTTGTCTAATGATGAAAATCTGTTCCCTTCATGGATAAACTGGGATTACAAAACCTAAATCAAGTCTATTTCTCTGCATATGTTTATAAAAATAGCATTTTGAGGCTTCTCTTGTAAAAGCTATTAGGGAGGAAAAAATGCTTTTAATACCCACTTTTTATTTGAAGCCCATATTCATCTTTATCACTTTATTTTCTACCTAGGTCATATTTTCAGGTATTATTTTCTGAAATAGCTTTATTTCTTACCCCCTTTTAAAATGTTTTTCTGTGGCTATGTCCTTCTGGTTCTTCCTGCCTTTTCAGAATATACAGATTGTCATGCCCACTGGAATCACTGGGGCCTGGCGAATTAGTAACTTGCTAGTAGTATTAAATGTAGCTTACAGCTGTCTTAGACAAGTGCATGGAGAAGAGTCTTTGTATATTTGTTGTTCCAACCTCTATAGGTGTAGTTAAAGGAAGAAAAAAAAAGTTAATTTTAAAATATGACGAATAGTGTAACGCTCAAGTTTGCTATCTAGCCTACAGCTGCTGTGTATTATGCACCAGGCAGGGCGCAGCTAGGGGTGGGCTGTGGAGGTATGTGCTCCAGGTGTCTCTTTAGGAGGGGTGCCACTGGGTGTGTGGATGGAAAACTTCTCCCTTTAGGGGGGGGAGCCACTCTGACCCTTTGCCCCAGGTGTCAGAATGTCTAGCTTCCTACTGCCACCAGGGATATATGAAAACTAAAACTCTTTAAAGGAGAAGTATTGGGAGAGTAAAATGTACTACCCCCAATAGTTTGAACCAGCATATGACACTGGAGCTGTCACACTCTGACTCTATAATTGAGAACTCAGCAATCACAAGCCACTGGTCGCTCAGCTCAGGCTTCTCCCTGCAGAGAGCAGTGGCTGTCCTCCCTCCCCATTCTGTTCCTCCAGCACTCATTTGAGGGACAGACAGGGGGGGGGGGTGGGCACAGCTGGCCCTGGCTCTAGAGAGACAGGGCTAGGTGTCAATCAGGCACCTGGGTGGATCCCAACAATATCGTCGGGATCTTTCCCAGCTGCAGCGCGGCTCTGCACTGTCAGCATATAGTATGCAGTACCCCGCTACATGCTGACTTTGGATAACAGGAGTACATTAGTACTCCTGTGACGTAGAAGAAAACTATTGCCAAAACATGGCACTCCTACACAGACAGGAGCACTTGCTGATAACTGCATTTTACTATTCCAGTTTTTATATATTTTATATTTTTATTGGTATTGCACATCCAGTAAGATTTTCTGACTTTGATTGTATTGAGGTATTATTATTATTATTATACAGGATTTATATGGCACCAACATTTTGCGCAGCGCTTTACAATATAAGGAAGACATTACAATTACAATACATTTCAAGACAAGATGGTAAGGAGGGCCCTGCCCCTGAGGGCTTACAATCTAAAAGGGAGGGGCCAGCGGTACATGAGGAGGTAGCTGTGTGGGGATGAATTGTTTGAGAATGTGATGGTTCAGTGGTTAGGTAGTTTTTATCTGGATATTATTGTAATTAGGAGCACTGTGTCTAAAGATTTTTCATTTTTACATATGGTATCAACCAAAATGAGGTGTATGAGTACACAGCAGATTATTATATGTTCTCTCTATAGTATAAATTGAGAACTTCACTTTCATGGCCTGTGATCGCTGATACACAGACAGGGCATCATGCTGAAGAATGTTAATCTGCTCAGTGTGGCCATGAAGAAGTTAAAAATAAACTGTATTCTTTTGATTTACTTACTTTTAAAAGATAAACTTGTAAAAGTGCTCAGTACAATGTAAAATAAAGTTCTCAATAAGGGAATTGTTTTCCTTGTTTTTATGTATAGTTCTTAATTGCATGGGAGTATCCATGTTTGTTTATTACATATATAGTCTCTGCTTCCTACTTATAAGTACTGCACAGTGGTTGTGGCTTACTGTTCCCCTCTGGCTCAGTGCAAGGCTACCAGTCTAGGATGTATGATTAGGAAAAATGCATTCTCTGAATTAGTGTTTTATCAGCTACTAGTGAGTGAAGTTGACTAAGTGATATACAAGTAGCCACTAGATGGAAACATCTACAAAGCTGTAAATGTAATACAAAAATAGACATAAAGCACAGGATGCAGAGCCATACAGGTACATAATGGCATGTATGGGCCAGGGCCTAGTGATGAATCAGTATCAAGCACTGTGTATTGTAAAACCTCAGCTGGTTGGCAGATCTAGCATAGAATTCCCTAGGTGAGACACCAGACTTCTCTCTGAGGTCCAAGCCCATCCTGGCTTCTCAGCAGATGAAGTTCCTCCCTGGTTGTCAGCCCAGAAACAGTTTAACTGGGTGCATACCTAACTACCTGAAGGCTATAGGTCTGGCCAGACAGCACACACTTCAGGCACCCTCCCCCAGGCAGGAGGCCAGGAGGAGAAAGAGACTCTCACATGATCAGCCCTGAATATTTATGTCCTCCCCCAGCATGCACCACTAGCCATGAACCTCCTAGTAATTGGCTAGGGAGACACATATTCATAACCATTGTTGGATGCTCTGCTCTGTGGCAAACTCACACTGGAGACTGGATACAGTCCAGCAGAACTAAATTTAGTTCTGCTGGACTCACTCTGCTTAGGGCAACATGGCTACACACAAATATACTAAACTACCCTGAATATAACCCCCCTAAAAAAAAAGATACCTTCTAAAAAAGAAAAAAAAAGGAGACATTATCATGGCACCATACTACTGTTGCATAATATTAAGATTTGTGCAATATATTAGGACACAGTGGTGTCATAATAGGGGGATGATATGGGGGCAATATTATGGTGTAAAAGTGTCAACGGACTACTGTGAAACCATGATGTGGAGACACTTTTGTAGCATGGATTGAGGGGCACTTTCGTGGCATCATTGGTGTCAATACATTTCTGTGGCAACATAGTCCGCAAATTCTTTGTAGCATTATGATGTGGGGGCACCATTCCAGGAAAAAGGTGAGGTGGCACTATTGTGGCATAATGATGTCAAGGCACTATTGTGACACCATGGTGTGGGGCACTTTTGTGGAACAATGGTGTGATGGCACTGTCGTGGCATTTTGATGTAGGGACACTTTTATGACATCATTGTTTGGGGGCACAATGGTTTAGTAATACTATTATGATATCATGGTGTCAAGATAATATTGTGGCACATTGGTGTCGTGGCACTATTTTGGGATTATGGTGCTGAGATATTATTGTGACATTATGGTGTGGAGCACTATTGTGACACAAGGAATTAGACATACTGTTGTAGTATTCCGCTATGGTTTCATTATGGTATGTTAATACAATTGTAACATGATCTTGTGAAGATACATTTTGGTATTATGGTGTGGAGGACTGTTAATTCACAATTCACTGTGGCATTATGATGTGGAGATTGTGTATTGTGTTGTGTGGACAATACATTGGAATCCTGGCGTGGGCCATTGTTATAAATACAGAGCAATGGCAATAGTATAGCAGAACATGCTATAGGTCTTGACATTGCAACAGGTGACTACCCAAACTAATTAGAAATGTAACATGCATGCCCTTATTTCACTGTTAACTATTGCAGAGATGACACCTATACATTTGGTTGTGATGACCTGACAACAGCACTTTAAATGACACTCAATCACCCAGACCCAAATTTTACAGCAGTGCAGTATACAGGCAGTAAATAAATGTCCCTCTTTCCAAAGTTTGAAAGATGGGAAGTATGTTTATGAACATAGGGGAAAATCATATTTGCTCATTAAATAGGCAATCTCAGCTTCCTGTTGCACAGTAGTTGTAACGCACAATTCCTCACTTTCAGGGTCCATTTACACTATTGCATTGAGATAACATAAAACACATTTCAGTGTCTTGTGGGGTTATTTACCCTGAATAGCTCCCCAACACCTAGATAACGAAGCCCAACGCAATCGCTCTTTAATGCACCACAAGGAACAGATGTGAACTATAAGGGTTATTCACTGAAGGGTGAAGAGTTTTGGAGAAGGCAGGAGAAGTGAACAATCTAAGACAACATAGCTGAACTGGAAATTGAGCTGAATTGGAGAATTTTTCCAGTTCAGCTATGTTGTCCTAGATTGTTCACTTCTCTTGCCTTCTCCAAACTTTTCACCCTTTTGTGAATAACCCTGTATATGTATGTTGCAGTGTGCTGTTTTGTGCAAAATGCTGCATGCCCATTAAAATATGTGTTGGGGGGCTTTGGGTGTGCTTTGGTGTATTGGTGAGCTTCGGCAGCCTATTTAAAAGGAAATTCCGCACTTCACCACACATATGATAACACACAACATCAGTCGGAATGAGCCCTCAGTAGAAGTCTACCAGTCAACTGAATTGATTAAAAAACATTATTTATGTGACTGAGATTTTCTCTCAGCAGTTGTTGATGGGGAGACAAGAGACTGCAATGAAATATAAATTATCACTAGGAAAATATGTATATGTATTACAACAAGGGAAATATGCTACAGGAAGCGTGTAAACATGAGAATCTGGAATACAAAAATTTATTAATAGAGGCTACAATAAAAAATAATTAAATGATGTGCTCACCTAAAACATACTATATAGATACTCTTAAGTAAGGCTTCAAGGACAAACTCAGCGATAAGTTATTTCAACAGATTCATATTTTAAGCTCACCCCACAAGGAAATCCCCCATGCTCCCTCCCTGTGTGCATTGTATGCTTTGTCTATTTTATACTAACCTTTTTCACATGTCTTCAGGCTGGTCATGAAGCATTCTTTTACTCTTTGGTGGGCATACCTCCATGATACGGAGAGTGGTGCCGATACGACTACATGATACATCTGATCACCGTGATATGAGTACATGATACATGCGTATCACTGCACTGTAATGGCATTGGTGATGGCTCCTCAGGGGAAGGCCCATGATTCCCTGCATTCTTAATATGTCCTGAGTCAAAGGACATCTTATTGTGGAGAAGATTGAAGGTGAATATTGCCATCAGATCTGCATTTTATTTTAAAAAAACCTTTATGACTCGTGCTTTAAAACATCCTGCTTTGTATTAAGTCTGTAATGCTACTTGTCTGATGTTTTTACTGTGAATAATCAGCAGAACGCCACGCATTGTTTCTGAAGCATTTTATTTTCTAGATGAATATGAAGCCCTGGTTTTTTTTTTATAGAAGCTCGTCAAATGCAATTTTACACAACCTTCTATTTTGTACTCCGTTATTATGATTTCATAATTTTGTGTTAGTTTTACAGAATCTAAGGTGTGATTTCTCACAGCGTTCCAAAAGGGAAAAAACACAAAGGTATTTCTCCCATTGTCCACATTGCTCCCATTGTCCACACAAAGAGTCCTTGACATGATGTAACAATGCTTTTTTTGTATTTGAATTGTATTTTTTCATCCTGTATAAATTACTCCAATTGCAAATATATCAAATTGTTTACCTGTATTTGAGAAATTATGTGAGGTACTGCATATTAGTCTACTAATGAATAAGTGCCATTGGAACAGGAAATGATGCAAACTATAAAAACCTTATAGAAATTCTTACTCTTTCCCACTCTGTTAAACAAGTGCATTTATTTCTGTCTGTGCATCCACAGGGGACATTTTTACTCACTTCCTGTTGTGGTGCCACCCCACTCATCACTAGAGAAATCTCCCCAACAGAGCCAAAGCAGCAGCAACAGTAGGTTCTAAGCCATGTTTAATCTATTGCTGTGGTTGGAGTTGTACTTTAATTAATAAAAGAAGCAATTAAATAATTATATGACACATTGGGGTCTATTTAGAAACAATTGACAGAGCCATTTGCCCTTGTAAATCTCTGTGAATGCCCGTTCTGTGTGAATAGAGGCAAAGTCTTGAAGGTTCTCATTCATCCAGGTCATGGGATATCTGTAAAAAATAAGTCAACGCAACTGGACTTGCTGTATTTTTTTTCATGAAGACGTTTCACTGGTCATCCAACCAGCTTTTTCAATTCAGAACGACTTGTACAAAAAATTATCTGGGAATAAATATGGTAAATGTTCCTTCAATTCACATGTGACTAACAGATTATGTGGATTGGCAGGACAGGAAGTACGGCTAAACCGAACCTGAACAGCCATAAATATCCAACAGGAGTGCTAATACTTCCTCAAGAGTATAAAAAAAGTTTTTGTTTTGACATACAGGTAAAACAAAACCCCTGCCAGGTTTTTACTGCTTTTAGTGTCCTCACTAAGGAGATTTACTCCCTCTATTAGTCCTGGTGACTATTGCTATTGGATCTAAAAGTGAGGGAAAATCTAAACTTTTCTATACTTAACAACTAACTCATAAAGCTTTCACAACAAAACGAATACTATTGTAATCATATAAAACCATTAATACCACCAATGAAAGACTGACATTTTCATGCATTGAAATCTACACCAAAAAAAGAATAATCTGCCCTGAAGTAACCCGCACGACAAGTCACAACAACATGCTGGAATTAAGCTTTGGTAGACTTTGCACACCATGAAGCATTATGGCTTCTCCTCCATTGGCTATTCTCCTGAAAGTAACAGCAGTATATACAACTATGGGGTTTACATGAGGCATCTAAAGAGCTTTGTGCTACTGTTAAAAATATTTTTTTAACAACAGTTAAAATCCAACATTTTATTATACATATAATCCTAAAAATCATATAGTATTTGAATATCCCTCTTATTTTGTTGCCTTTAAAAAACTACAGCCCTTATTTTTGTATCACATTCAGTTTTGTACATCTAAGTAACATATTGTATGTTTAACACGACCATGAGGTCATTATTTAATAAATAGTGTCCAAGGGCTTGCAGTTTCTTTTCTTCCGACCCACTTCGCATTGTAGCTTTATCAGGGGAGCTTTTTTAGCAACAATTTTTGGTGAATGCTTACTTCCAGGCAGAACCACAGCAGACTAAGAGAAGGCTGGCAATCATCGGCTAGATGGAAAGATCCCACAGACTAGGTGCTATGTCCCCCTGGGACCACAGGAGGACAGTATCCCAGGAGAGGGAGGGAGGCCCACGCAGCCTATGTTTCACCAGCCGTTTGCGACTCTCCTTTTCACATGTATTACCTGGAACTTTCTATATCAATGATGGCAGGGAATCAACCCTCAAGGGAACTCCTTACATGTCTCCTGGTTATAATGCAGGCCCCAGGAACAATGCCGAACAACACGTAAGGAGTTCCCCTGAGGGTAGATTCAGACAATGTCAATAGCTTGATTTTACCATATATTGTTATTATATTTTATATAGAAATTGAACATTGGAGAAGCACAAACTATATAAAACCAGTGAGAATGTTACAGTTGTTTCTATGCAATCAAATGGAATTAAGATTCAGTTATTGACAATGCTACTCACATATCAATTATCAAGTCAGTGTTTCTTTGATTTCAGGCTCATTAATGCATGTTTTAATTATTATTCTTTAGAGATTCTGTCCCATGCCCCCATCACCTGGTTCTTAATCCTCCAAGCAGTATGGATAACCTGGGTTACAACCCCTGATCTAAGGCATATCCTGCCCACTTCTGCCTCTGATGACTGTAGTCACATGAGATTTGCAGTGAGATTTGGGGAGGTCACTATTGTGTTGCTCATTCTTCTAAGGTCCTGCTGAAGAGAAAGCTGTACTTGATCATCTGTAGTGCAAGGAACTCCCTGTTTCTGATTCTGGGAATCTGCAATCTCTTTACTAGACATGTGCACAACAAAAAACATTTGTTTCCAAACGAAACAAATGAAAACGAAAAAGGTTTTCATTCATTTCGTCAAAGGAAACACATTTTTGTTGTTTCGGATTCGGAGGCAACGAGCCTCTGAATCTGAAACCACACACTAAGACCGCAGAACGATCGGCGGCCATAGCAGTAGATATAGGCAAAAAAACGGAGGCTTTAGAACCCCTTTAACCTAAAACAAGCTAATACCAGTTATTCCTGGAGATCAAATTAACTTTTCATCTAAGCTGATCTCTGAATCCCTCACACCAATGCAGGTAAATGAGACTGCCTAGTGTTTGATTTGTGAATTGTGTGTTGGGCCTTCTGCACCTTTTCTGCATCTGTGGCATTATATTTTTTCAATGGAACACCAGATAAGCCTTTCTTTAAGTTCAGGGTGGGGAAGAGTCAGATCTTCTGTCAGATTTCCATTGCTGTGTACCCTGTTTGCACTTCTGATTAGAGAAACAGGAAACTTAACTCACGACAACACCTTGGGTGTCACCTGGGCAGGAAGTGAAGGGAAATCTCCCAAATGGTTATACAGACATAAATTGAAAAAAAAAATGAATAGAGCAACCATTTCCCGCTCTAAAATTCCTGAAATGCAGATCATGCGGGTCCCGACAGATAAGCACAGGATTTTTATCCTTAAAGTGGGCCTTTTTAAAAATTATTTAAAGGGCGCTTTTTGCAGTGTGTTGCGGTGTCATTTATTTTTAATGTCACCGCAATTCATAAGCACAGGTCACTATCTGCAAGCAGTTTGCATGTTCTCCCTGTGCTTGCGTGGGTTTCCTCCGGGTACTCCGGTTTACTCCCACACTCCACAGACATGCTGGAAGCTTAATTGGATCCTGTCTAAATTGGCCCTTGTTGGCCCTTGTACATGTGAGATAGGGACCTTAGATTGTAAGCTCTTCAGGGACAGGGACTGATGTGAATGTGCACTATGTAAAGGACTGCGTAAATTGTTAGCAGTATTTAAATACCTGTAATCAATAAATAAATAAATAAGTACAGTAGGTGCCAATGCCCTATTTTGCTTACACTGCATGGGGGGAACTTACTTTCTGTTTCCTACTTCCCTTACTGCCTCTATATTATCATGAGGTTTTAGGCAGAAGGACATACTAAGCCATAGGAGGGGTAAAGGAAGAGGGGTTCTGTCCTGTCTTTATTATGTTGTTAATAACATGGAGTGAAAGGACCAATAACGTGTGTTGGGCTGGTAGCTCTGGTTGGAGATACTTCGTCATTCATGCATCAGTTAAAGGAGTAGGGGGAGCCTTAGTAAGTGACACATGCTGGGCATTATATGGCTAGCTGTTCCCCATTCAGACCTGCAATCACAGCATCTGGCATAGGAAAGACTTCTAGCATCAGCTTCCTTTGCAACTCTGAGATGTCATGTGACCAAATATCGAGAGCCACAAAGGAAGTTCATGATTGATGATGTGAAAAGGAGTGCCACAATAAACCATGGCACACTTTTCATGATTTACTTTCTTTACCCACAGAAATCCTTCCTTACCATAAAAGGGCCACTTGCTTGTGTTTGTCCTCCAGGCCAAAGGTTCTTATGTTCCCAGTCCTCCCCTGTGTGCCATGCCCATTCATAGCAATGTTTCAGAATGTCTTTAAATCCCCCCATCCCGACCCAATTATAGTCACTTTTACTGCCACCCCCCCATCGTTCCATTGCTCTGGAGTCCTAACCCTCTGTAAGCTCCCTATTGGATGGTGCTGGAGCCATGCAGGGCTGATTATGCCACCATGTCACTCATATGACAGTGTTCAGTTCAGGTTTGAAAATTGGTGACTCAGGTCCAAGCTCTGCATCATGAGAGGTCACATGCTCTCCTATACCCAGAAGCACTGGGTATTTACAACAGCTTTGTTGAGGCAACAGAGTGGCGAGGGGGCATGGGGATGATGAGTACAAGTTTGTCAGGGGTGAGTTTTAATGAGACTCTGACACTGTGTCCTTAACAAGCAAAGTGACAGAATCTGTTTAAACAGCTTCCTCGGGTATCCACAATGGACTCATAAATTATGCTCATTGCTAATTCTTATTATCATATCATTATTTGTTATTATCTTTTAACAACCACATTGTCATGTGACCTGGACAGAAGATAGAAAAACACTTCAGTGATGAATTCCTATTAAAAATGACTCTTTTTGAGTATGTTCCTTATGTCTGTAACCGCCACTCATCTTGGCCCCTAGGTAAATTATACTTTTTATTTGCTGGCTTCAACCTGCTTACAGTTAAAACCAACCCATTACGTGGTTCCCCTTGAACTTTCTGAATTTCTGAACAAATAAAAAACAAGAAAACCTACAGTAACTTTGCCAGGGACAACATACTCTTAATTGACAGGGGAGGTTAATACTAACGCTCAGTCTTTGCTCCAATTCATCAAAAGTCTCCAATGGAACAAGAAGGCGACGTGTGCAGATTTTAAACAAGCTAAATGAAAAGTACATATGAACCATTCCAACAGTGAGCAGCCCACCAGCAACAAAAGCACAAACTCTGCTCTATCTTCACTAGGCAGAGCAATTTCGAAGTGGACGCTAGGCCTGCTCTTAACCCTTTTGCAGTTTGCAAAGACGTCAATAGCAGAAAAAGCCTTAAACTCAAGGTTAAGAGATTCAAAGATGAGGTTTGGTTGGCCTAAATGAGAAATGAAAAGGCATCTCTGACTGAAGAGCTAAATCCACAGCTGAAACAGATAATCATAAAAAATTATAATCAGGAGACATGTTTTCATATAAATCACTGACTGAGAAGTAATGCCAATAAAGACAACCGTAGGCTCACATACATTTCCTTTGTTCCTAAACAGTTTTTAAATTGAACCTCTCAGTAACTTTATAAAATCTCCATGAATACATTCCTGACATATTCAGGGCATGAATGGAAGTCTGTTTAGCCTCAGCGGGTGCCCTTACCTGCTGCGGGACCACTTCCAGGTTTTACATATACAGAGCAGGACCCCGGCGTCAGGTAAGGCTGCCCTAAATGCCTGTCTGCATCAGACAGGCATTTTTCCAGGGCATCCTTACACAGTGCCGGGGTCCTTCCCCTGCATTTGCAGAAGCTGGCTGGTCTTGGAGCAGGAGGGTGCATTTTGTGCAGAATGCACCCTCCTTGCTATTGCCGGTTTTGTATCTTGACACAAAACCAGGAATTAGGCAGAGTAGGTATCTGCACGGCGCCTCTCTATGGAGGGCGCCTGTAGGCACGTGGGTACTCAGCCTAATGGTAAATCTGGCACTGGACATGTCATTGAGTTCCAGACCTCCATTTGCACAGAGGGGTTGGGGATGGCCACAGGTAAGAAACTTGTTTCTTGCCAGTTTGCTAAAGGCTGCATGCACACAGTGTGTGTGAACAGCCTTAGCCAGCATCCGCCACTATCAGGTATGTATATTGTACAAATCAATGGCTAGTGCTGCCACTGTTCGCATGTAACTGATTATCTGAATGGTTACATGCGATAGAGCCTCTGACCGCCCCTGGACACAGATGTGTTTCTTCGAGGTTTCTGGCCGCACACAAACTGTATGCAGCCATAGCATGGAATGCAGCTATGTCCAGAAGTAGCATTTAGATGTCTTTGAATGCAACAAACTTTCTGCCCCAGATCATCTGTTTGAACGAGGCCTTGACAGATAAGTGCACTTTACTGCTCTCCATCTTCAGGAGACAGCCCCATATAAGTCTATGGTGATGCATTGGTACAGCCAGTACACTGAAGACTTGCAGCACTAGATATAAAAGAACAGCAAAGGCTGCAGCCGTTGAATCGGGGTATGCATCTGGGGAGGGGGAAGGGTGAATTAGGTTAATTCGGGCAAAGAGAGCTAAAAAGATAAATGCACTTTGTTTTAAAGTGTATTTATCCTTTAAGACCTCTATAGCCTAAAATGGTAGGTAGCATTGTGGTATTCAGCTCAGTGTTATTTGTATACAGTAATACCTTGGTTTACAAGTAACTTGGTTTGAGAGCGTTTTGCAAGACAAGCAAACATTTCTGAAAAATTTTGCTTTGATATACAAGCAAATGTCTTGCAAAAAGAGCAAAATTTTGTAGAAAAGCACCACCCGAACAAGGCTGTAGCAGTGCGAGCGCTGAATCTGTTTAACGACAATGCAATGTCACATTGGATAGATTCCTTGTTAAGGTTTCACAAAATGAAAAAGATTACATTGAGCCAAGAGATAGCAGTGATTCCATTAGTGACAGTAAAAGTCATCCTACACAATAATCCTCCTCTCTCTTGTCCCCCTCACACCGGCCACAAAAGGTACCTGTAATTGGTTTATTTTTCTTTATATTTTATATGTTATTATATTACAGTAAAGTATTGTAATCATTTTATATGAATATTTTTGGGATGTGGAACGAATCATCTGAATTTCCATTATTTCCTATGGGGAAATTTGCTTTGATATACAAGCGCTTTGGATTACAAGCATGCTTCCGGAACGAATTATGCTCGTAAACCAAGGTATTACTGTATACATATATAATATTTCCGTTGTAGGGCAGATACAGGTATGTTTATATACATGTTTGTGAATGAGATAAGCATACTGTCCACATAAAGCAACTTCTGTATTTTAGATTTACTGCTCTTCTTTTACAGAGTGGGTACGAAATTTAGATTTCATTTACGAGGAGCCATATCTAAAATTAAACATCCTGCCCTGTTCCCAGAAAAACCAGAAAAATACCGGGGTTTGTAAGGGTTAGAAAAACAGACAAGACTTCTCTCTTACAAAAACATATTAAAAGCAGAGTTTAGAAGCTCAGCTGGAGTCGTCCGTGGGGTGCATATACTAATATGTTTCTGATGTGACTCTTCAAGTCGGCTTCCCAGGGGTAAGGAGTGATGCTGTCTATTATTAATCAGATCAAACAAGGCACAGGGAATGGAAGATAAACGCTTTCAAGGTGCCCCTGACTTTTCAAATTATTTTATATGTAAATGTTTTAAGGCCCCATGGCAAATCTTAAAAGTAATATTTGGAGTCTGTGCACAAATCATATTTTTACTTTTTATTACATTGATATCTTTCTCTGCCAGTCCATTTCTGTGTGCCCTCTATAACTGTGGGCATATGACATATATTGACTTATTCAGTAAGCAGCGGTGGGGACAAAGGACAGGGTAGTAGTATGTGCTGCTGCGGCAGGGGGCATTAAAGCAACTCAATTAGCAAAAAATTTAAAAAGCAGCCTGTAGAGATAGTCATAATTTTAATCTGTCCTGCCACCCATGGCTCCGATCTTCACTCTCTTACATTCAACACTATCCCCGCTTCTCACTGTAGTCAACACAATTAAAACCCCGAAACAGGGGGAGTCGGGAGATCCACTGCTGAGAGTGAGCTGACCACACACCAGAAAAAAAAAATCAGAACTTTGGCTCTATTTTCGAATAGTTAATGGGAATAAACCGATGATTATTTTTGACCGTAGGAGTGGGATGAACTTCGAACACAATAAAATTCGAACAGTGAATATGGTTTCATGTTAAAATCTTAAAATCAAATGAAATTTCAAACAGCATTTATTAAGTCTCTAATGACATTATTAAATGTTCTGACAAGATTTGCCAAATTAGCTTTCCTACAAAAATCCTACCAATGTATGGCCAGCTTAAAGTGGACCTTTACCCATGTCTTTACAATAACAACAAACACACCTTTAGAAATGTTTAGTTATGATAATCTACAAACACATACTTCTAGATAATTGCCGACTTTGTATTCTTTGCATACCTTATTTCTCTTTTCTTCCACAGTCTTCTGACAGTGGCCATGTTTACTAAGAGCAGATTACTAGATCTCCCTTTACTTCCTGGAAGTCTGGCACATGTGACTAGGACATGTGACTAGGACATGTGACCATGCACATCATCTCAGGGGAGGAAAATGCCTTTCTCTGAGATCTCATGAGATTACAGATGAGATATCTCAGCTATGCTCTGCTGATGACAAGGCAATCCCGGTGTTCATTGCATTGGCAATTTGAAGTCCTTTTGCCTTTCAAAGCAGGAAGTGAATGCTCTGCAAGTGTAAGTATTTCATAATCACAGCATTTTACACCTGACATGTCTATGTTATTAGTAATCATCATACATAGAGGGGTGCATTGGTAGAATTTGATTTATGAGTGTAAAGGTCCGCTTTAAAGTCTTTAAAGGTCTTCAGTGCAGCCTCCAAATCAAACCAAAACTGAAAGATAAAAGGCAAATGGGGTGCCTCTAAGAGTATTGATAAATCTGTGGGTAATAACACAAGAATGTGGAGTTCTAACTTTGTTAATTGGCTGGGAAAACACAGAAATTTGTACCATGGCAAACAGGTATTAACCGTATTCCTTCCAGTTGCTGGTTAAATAGAATACAGTAAGTGTAGAAGTTTACCTGTAAACCCAACCACATGGAAAGGCTCACCCGGATTTAATGCTGGGCAAGCAAACCACGGCAAAAGAGCTTAGAAAGAAAGGTAATTGCAGGACTATAAGCACCAACACAACTCAGTTCAACTAAGAAAATATGAATAAAAATCCTATTGAATTAAAATGATTATTTCACAATTTCCAGGTGAGCTTTTCCTTAAGAGATTCTTCAGACGGTGTATCTTTGCAAGTGATTGAAGATCAGTGGCATTGTGACTGCTAATAGGGGAACTCTTCCATTACAGACTGCTTTGTTTTTTTTTCTTATGGGTTGCTTTACAGTAAACCTGTTTCTTTGCCCTGCATGGGCCAAGCACAGGTTTACTTTGAACACAAAAATCGTTTAACTTGCCGTGAAGTGGTTCTTTACCCCCTGACCCACAGCTTTGCATGCTGATATGAAATCATCCTAAATTCATTAGTTAAATACATTTTTTTTCTTTTACTTACAATTATTGCTGTCCACTTCCTGGTCATCTTAGGCATTAGTGATGTAGGCTGTGCCTAAGAGTTGCATCCTGGAAAGGTTTTATCAGCAATGCATTGCTGGAAAATCTCATCTTTAAACTGCAAAATCTCATGAGATCACAGGGAAAGGCATTTTTCCAAAGAAAGGGGGGCACATACAGGAGCTTCACGCTGAGTAACAATATATAGTAATGACCAAATTCTAGGGTTTCAATACATTTGTTCAAAAAAGATACAGTCCACCATAAACAGAAATCCCTAAAAAATGGAAATGATCTGATGAATAGACTTTATAAGTATAGTGTTGAAATTCATTAAACTATGTTATATTACATTACCTGTTGTGATCTATTCATCAGATCATTTCCATTTTTTAGGGATTTCTGTTTATGGGGGACTGTATCTTTTTTGAACAAAGGCATTTTTCCCCTTAGATGTGCATGATCACATGTCCTAGTCACATGTTGCAGAGTTCCAGGAAGAAAAGGCAGATGAATTAATCTGCCCTTAGTAAAAAATTGCCACAATGAGAAGAACGGGGAGGAAAAGAGAAATAAGGTATGCAAAGAATAAAAATACTGCAATTATCTAGAAGTTTCTGTTTTTAGATTGCCATTACTAAACATTTCTAAAAGTGGCTTTGTTGTTTTTCTAAAGATAGGGGTAAAGTACCTCTTTAACATTGTATTTATTTACCATAGTTTAATTGTTCATTCTGTTGGATTCGTTTCTCCAGCTAACATTTGGCATTAGACATTATTTTCAGAGGGCATTTTTTTCTGCTTTGAAGTAAAAATTATATTAACAGATGTGAAAAATGATATCACCGCTTGTTAAAAAAAAAATAAGAATATAATTTAATACTGATATGGTCTTAATAATACTGTCTGTGAATAAATAATCCTTTAATAATGAAACAAATATTGTTAGACATAGATAAAATGGAAATGTATATACTAATTTATTCTTTTAAAAATTGCTCCAAATTTAATACCTAGAGCTGTACAAAATAGAAAACAAATGCATACGTGGCTTAAAGGACTGTCCAACTAACTGCCCACCAAGGGTATCAATAAACCATAACAAAAAAGAGTAATAAGGTGGACAAATCTTCAGGACGCTATAACTCGCAGCTGAATGGGGCTTCAGGTGGGTGTGACCTCTTCGTGCAACCATTATTAGTCCCCCACCTTCTGAATTATCCCCTTTGAGGAGTTAAAGTGTTTCTAAACCTAAAACAAAAATTTCATATATTTCAGCTTATCAGTCCTTAGATTTGATGACTACATTTGTTTTCACCTTTCAGGCTAAGAATCTTTTAAGTTTAAATAAGAAAATACCAGTTAATGTTGCTAGAAATGCACTTCCTCTAAGCTTAAAAAAAGGAAAATAATCTTACCTTTAGTATGAAAACTGCTAATCCTATCAATTCACAATGTAATGGAGATGAACACAGGCAGACATGTATGAAGTCCAGCCTGTGTAACAATCATGGCCCCTTCCACAGATACAGTGGAGAAAAACGCAGAAACACAGAAAGTGTTTTATTTGCAAGATTACCAGGTGAAAATGAAGGAAAAAAATGTCTGATAAAGGAAAACTAATGCAGCCACCACATCTAAGGACTGGTAAACTGCAATATATTACATTTAGTTTTTGGATTTGTTTATGCTTTAAAGTGTATGTAAATGTTTACAATGAACTTTTCTTATTTACTCTCTTTTGGTCTTTTAAATATACCATTGAGAGTGTTTAGTTATATCTGTTCTGTGTTTTGTGCTCCGAACACACTTCCTGTCCTAGGGTGACAAAACTGCTCTTCCATAGACACAGTACAGTAAGTATAGGGTAGTTACTGTTATGTGTGTTACTGGAAGGATCACCAAGTGACAATAAAGGGATAAAGCCTAAAAAGGGGGACTAATGCAGCCACCATACCTGAGGACTTGTAAGCTGCAACATTTAATATTATGTTCTTGGGCTTAGATACGTTCTAACCACTAAAATTCAACTTCCTTGAAATCTGGAGCGTGGGCCTTAAAGTGACTCATAACTTAAGGAGCCCCTACGACAATGGTCCCATTAATTCAGCAATGGACTTTCATGGCCAGTCTTAATCTCTACAGGCAGGCGACCATTTGCAGTAAAGCTTCTATGTGCAGAATTGATCCAAAGTAGATTGCTTTGTAGCTCAGCCAACCTGGATTTTCTCTTTAGGTAAACTGTGTGTACCCATATCAGACAATAGCTGTGACAAAACGCTTTGAGAAATGGGTAAAATACAAACAGTGCCACAGTAGAACTGTAGACAATAGAAGGAAAATATAAAAGTACAGAACATGCTGCCACCAGGTTCCCACACAATACAGCAATGTTCTCAAGGCGTTATCACTGGTGGCCTATTAATATCTGGCGAATAGCTGCATACTAACCTGCACAAGTCCATGAAATGTGTCAGTGTGTAGGAGTGGGGCAGCTGGGAGTCAGTGTATGGAGCACAGAAGGTCTGCATGTATGCTGAGCTCAGCCTTTATTCATCCAGTGTGCCTGCTCACGTCTACCGAGACAGGCGGAATGCCGCAGGTGCTACACGCACTATGGAAATGTGCCTGACAATCATGAATGCATTTGGAAAAGCCAAAGCCTAAGAGAAAATGTACAAGATATGTGTCTCAGAAAGTCATAATCTTTCACTAATAATCACACTGATTTCTATTTTTGTTTCCTCCGTACGGGACTGTCAGAAAATAGCACAATTACATTTTGAAACCATTTCCAGAAATGAAGAATGAAAATGATAAGTGAAGCATAAACACAGTATAAACATACACTCCAGTCAAATATAAAAATGTTACATTCAAAATGATAAAAAAAAAACTAGCAGCAGCTACCACTCGGGTCAGCTTATGATGAGCTGTGATCTGTTTTTCTATATCACTTATTTATTAGACAGAAGGGGACACATCACAGTGATACCTGCTAGTGTCTAATTGATGTTATATACTGATTAATTAGTAGTAAGTTCTAGGTGAATATATGTATGATATATGAATTAGATCTATGTATAGGGACCATTTCTATATGACTTTTCAGTAGGTGGTGTGAATAAACATTTGACTTAATTAATAGCTTACATATTAACCTCCCTGGCGGTATGATTTTTAATTTTTTTCATGTAATTTTTCGGTCTGTTTACTAATTGTTTTCGTCTTTGTCGGGTTTTTTTTTTTAATATGCCGCCGGTTTCGCCCCCCTGCGACATGTATGCTCGCAAGGGACGGAACCCGGAAGACGGAAGACGGCATCGGCCGCAGAACACAGCGTGGCTCGAGGGACAAGGTAAGTAAATGCTATGCGGCATTCCCGAGTGTAGCTCGGGGTTACCGCTTATGGTATGGAAAAGTAACCCCGAGCTACACTCTGGAATACCGCCAGTCTCTTAAAGGAATACCGCCGGTCTCTTAAAGGATTCACTGTGCAATTCACATAGCAAATGTTTGCTGGATATTCGTCTGTCTGTATTTTATGGAATTTTCGCATTGATTTCAAAGCAGATTTACAGATCAAAACTTACAAAGAGTTACCATCAGCAGCCACATATACAACATAATGGGAAGATTCCAATAACAAACAAAATTCCCCCATTCAGTCATCATTTTTAAAGAAAAGTGTATGTGTAATGTTGAGGCAGTTAAGCCAGTTATGGGAATCTCTCTGTGATATTTTAAATGTGACTGCTGATGGGTGAATCTTGTTAAATGTAATGGGCAAATCCTCTGAAAATGAGGGGTGAATAAGGCAAATCCCCTCTGAAAATGATGGTCGAATCCTTTTTGAAATGAAGGGGTGAATTCGGTAGAGTACAGACGAATGTTTATCCAGCAAACATTTGCACAGAAAAATAACCCAAATCTGCAGGAAATAATATGCTCTGTATATAAAGTTAATCTTCACCTCCATTTCCCACCTGACACTTATTCCCTAACCATTATCACTTACTATTTAATTCTTACACTTAACCATTTATACCGTACCTTTCACTGTTAACCCCGGATCACTAGCCTAACCCTCAGGGTCTGTTAACACCTATGCATTATGACGTACACATTATGATGCATAGAAACACATGACACACCACGTGTTCATTCACATATGTGCAATGCATTGACACGCATATTAAAAAAAAAAGATACATGCACTTTTTTTACAAATTGATGTATGAAGAAGTTAGTACACCCCTCCACATTTTTTTGAAATATTATATTGTATCATTTCATGTGGCGACACAGAAGAAATATAATGTCTTTATTCAACCTCAAATACTATGTAACTATATATATATACATTATCTCACAGTATTTACTGTGATATACTGAAACATTTTAAAGGCATTTTTTATGTTTAAGTATAGAAAGGTTTCTTTTGTTCTCTAACAAATGGTTACCTTTTATCATTTGACTGCAAAGCCATGATAATGTATGGAAGGAGGTAGGCTCAGAATGCATACCCATAAACCACTATCAGGCAAATAGTTCATCAGCAGATAACAGGTTACCTGCCTTGCTACATGGCCTCAAATGATCTTTCTTTCGTTTCTTCGTTATGTACACAGTATTTTTTATATAACATTTCTTGAGCCAAACCAAGTAGACCCGTAATGACCGTTGTAGGAAACTATTACATTTGTATTCATTTAACTCATAAAAAAAAAAAAAGCCGCACATTGAATATACACAAAGTACCAACACAAAGGACAGGGAGATCAAAACATTGTATTTTGTACCTTCATCTATGCCTCCTTGGCTAGAATCTATATGTGTCCTTTACGACTTTACCGCTAGCTTTTTTCCTAATCCGCTGCCAAACTTCAGGGGAAGCGTGCTTTTACAGAGATATGTCTTTTCACAAAGGAAGAGCCGAGAGGATGATGACATTTTCATTAGATTTGATAAGTCACCTGCTGACAACATTCCTGACGAGTTTTAAATTATTTATGTAGGATTTTGGATCTGATCTTTTCCCAAGTATTAGCTGAAAACATGTCAGTAAATTGTGTTTTGTTTATATTTTTCTGTAAAACACCTTTTTTCAACCCTCTGATGATATACCCCTAGCAGTACGTCTGATAGGCACTGGGGTACTACTGCTTGTTAAATGTACACTCCAGTCAAAATAAATTACTATAGAGAATTTGCAGTTTCCAGATGAAAGAACTAGGGCTACCAACTAATATTTATTTGTACCTATTATTTTTACCCTAAAAGGTATACACAATGGGTTTTTTTTGTACACTTTACTATAGACGGGTCTAAAAGGTGCTTGGGGCAGCACAAGGTTGTTCCTAGCCGTTAGTCAGGGAAACTGTTTGTAGTAAGTCGCCAAAGTGGCAAGGAATTATTTTCATGTTTTTTTGTTTTCCTGCTGTTTTGACCTAGTAAAATGAGTAAATAAAATGCAAGTGTGCTTTTCACAAAAAGTTGTTGCCGGCTGTGGCTGTTTTCTGTGTGGAGTACTCCTCCAGGGAGTCACACACACCCGCTACCTAGATACTACCAAGCTAATACCCTCACACTGTGTTCCAGTCCAGTGTGATCACAAAAAATAGCTTGTGCACAATTTTTTGCGATCGCAGTGGACCGGAACACAGGCATTGATGTGCCATGTGTTATGATGCCGGCGACCGCACTGGACCGGAACGCAGGCATTGATGTGCCACGCATTCTGGTGTTGGCGATCGCACTGCGGATAGGAGGGCATGATTGCGGTGCCATTGACTTCAATACACCACCACGCCCTCTCCTGTCCCAGAATGCAGGGAGGATTTCCTAATGCAATCCAGTGGGTTCGCTGGAACGCACTGGAAGTGGTGTGAATCGGTCCTTAAGCTGGAGAGAGTCCAGAGAAGGGCAACAAAATTAATAAGGGGACTAGAGGACCTAAGCTATGAGGAAAGACCACCAAAATTGCACTTGTTCACTCTGGAAAGCAGGCATTTAAGGGGATATTATTGTAATGTACAAATTGTTTAAAGGTGATGGCGGAATCAGTAGTAAACTGTTTACTGTAAGTTCACTTAAGAAGACAAGAGGCCACCACCTGAAATTAAAAAAAAATGTTTAATCTCAAACTGCGAAGTGGATTCTTACTGTTAGAGTCATAACATTGTGGAACTCCCCTTCCCTGGTAGTGTCATCAACTAAGAGTATAGACTAATTCAAGAAACTTTTAGATGTCTTCCTCAGTGAACGCAATATATAGGGGTATGGGTACTCTTAGTGACTAATACACAAACACACATACACACACTCATAGGTTGAACTGGGTCTTTATTCAACCTCAACAACTATGTAATATATATAGAACCATTATACATTCCCTTTAACTATGAGAAGTTACCGGGGGAAGGGGGGGGGACCACAAGCACAATGGCTCTGCAAAGAAAAGCAACCCACATCAACCAATCACTTTTTAACTTTGCCCTGGTGGGTCATTATGGGTTATTGCAATTAGCACATATTGCATTCCCCACACAGTGATTGCACTTTGTACTTCCTTACTCAGTAATATATATATAAACCAATCAGATTTCATCTTTATGTCACATATAATAACAGCAAACTAATACTGGTAGTTTGTTTTGGGTTATTGAACTTTGTTCTACCTTACTCAGTAAGCTGAAAAGATTGTAGCTCTGTGTACATCAACCTTTGGAAAGGCTTATCCAGAAATTGCTGAAAATGTGTTGCGCAGACACATTTCCTCAGCTGAATTGTTATGAGAATTTGTACAGTATGTCTTCCCTGCACATTAGCCAAATATGATGTAACTGCACTAATATCACACCCATGAGCTGCAAATCACAGCCTGAGAATAAGTAAATACAGGAAACACTATTACAAAGCTGAGAAAGTAGCACTCACAATTGCTTAGCAATGTGCACTAAATAAGAACACAACGACCTTTAGCTAAAGTAGAGCTCCAGCCAAAACTTTCTTTAAGGATAGGACTTCTGTCAGGGTTTCATTGCTGTCTGTGTCCCACTGGGGGAGATTTCCCTTTAGCTCTTGTCCCAAATGCATAACATGAAGTGGACAGAATTCACCTTAAAGGAGAGTTATTGGATGAGTAAAATACACTTCTCCCAATAGTTAGAAGCCGATTGTGTGACACTGCAGCTGTCACACAGCGGCTCTAAAGATTGAGAACTGAGTGATCACATACCGCTGATCGCTGAGTTCCCGATCTTCTCCCTGCAGAGAGCGGTGACTGTCAGTCATAACACCCCGCATCTCCGATCCTCCAGCGCTGACTGGGGGAGGAGGCGGGTACTGCTGGCTCTGCCTTTAGAGAGGCAAAACCAGCTGTCAATGAGGTAGTGGGGTGGATCCTGACAATATGGTCGGCTCTGCGCATTCAGCATATAGCAGGCAATCACCCGCTATATACTGAGTTTTGGGTCACAGGACATTAGTAAATGTCCTTCTGTGACCCTAAAGAGAACTACAGCCAAAAAGGTTTTGGCCCTAGTTCTCTTTTATCCACTTGAATCCCCATGTTCCTTTTTATCAATACCCCTGAATCTCAGAGTGTTTATTTCATTTTGGAGATGCCTCAGTTTTGCCAATTTACCTTTTCGCTTTTATAGTCTACCCCCCATCATACCATACATTATTTTATTTGGGAGAATGGAGAAACCCAGTGCTTTTGGGAATGGGAAGCATGCGATTCTCTTTCCTTCAGTGCTGGTCAATCACCAGGTAAAAGTTGGGAAAACGCCCCATGTAAGCTCTGATTAGAGAGACTTAGAGCTTATTTATAGCTTTTTCTCCCTAATCTGGCAGGCAAACTGAGAGGTGGGGGAGCATTGGAGTTAGTAATTACAGCTGGGGCGTGGAAAGTATTTACCTTGCATGGACAAAGCACAGGTCTACTCTAAAGGTTTCCTAGCTTGAAATAGCCACCTGCTTTTTTAGCTCCATATTGTTTTCTACAAAATAATAGATGTACTTCAAAGTTTGACTTAAATCGCCTGAAACTTACAGTCTACGTAAAGTGGCACTAAACTCAAGAGTTAAACTTTAATAATACATTCAAATACCTTAACTATTAACAAATATGTTGTTTATTTGTGCATCACTCGACGGTAGATCCTCAAATCATCTCTGAATTGGTGCTGACACTGTCCCTCCTTCTGGAGGGTGGCTACTTTTGTTCCCATGGTCCTTGTGTGTGTTGTAAAGTAGTCACCACTCCAAGCACACTCCCGTGATGGACTACAGTCTCAATACAAATTAGTAAACTAAACGTGAGATTGTAGTCCATCACGGGAGTGAGCTTGGAGCGGTGGCTACTTTACAGCACACACAGCGAACAAAAGTAGCCCCCCTCCAGAAGAAAGGACAGTGTCAGCATGAATTCAGAGATGATTTGATGATCTATAGCTGAGTGATGCAGAAATAAGCTACATTATTGTCAATAGTTATGGTACTTAAATGCATTTTAAAGGTTTAACTCCTGAGTTTAGTGTCACTTTAAGTGTTGTGAGCTCCTGTTATAAGAAAGGGATGAGCAACTTCCCACAATATCCTGCCAAACGCCATGGAACATGTTTAGCACAGTCTGAGAGTAGGTTGTACTCCCTGTTGGCTAAAAGCAGCCCAGTCCTATCATAAAAATCTTACTGGTGGTCCGTCTTGTTCCCTTACAATTAGTATGTAAGAATTTCTATTGTGAAGTACATTTGGCATTAAAAAATAGATTTCCCCTCCAGCATCACCCCGTTTACCCTGGTTTGGGAAAGCTTTGTTTGGTGTGTGTATTCTTTAGGTCTAGAGTTTCACCTCTTTTTCCAACATTTGATATATTGCAGATGATGTGTTATGTTGAAGCGGCACCCCTTACTGCCAGAGGATTGTGCTTTGTGTGGATTTTGCATGTAGCCAAGGCTAAGGACTTTTCAATAAAACATAAATTTAAATTGGATTTAGAAGCTTCATTTCCAAGGATTTTATGAAGACATTACAGGGGACGACAGGCTTTCTTTTGATTTAAAAATGACAAAGTAAGATGGAAAGTTATTGGTTCGATAGGGAAGACACTTTGTAGAAATTATGCCAAAGCAAGAATTTTTATGGTTCTTCAAATATGTAAAAACACCCTTTCCTCCATGTTAAGATTTATTCACAAATGCTGTATTATTTGTAACTTTTGCTAGAATAAGTATCAAAAACCATTATTCTTAATGAGGTGGCATCTGCCAGATGTGAAGTCGGGCTTATAAGCTGATGGGCAGGTAAAGGAGTTATTCAAGAGGACTTGGTAGAGTAAGAAAGATAAGCGTGGGCATCACCAGTGTGATAATGTTCAAAACCAGTTCTTAGAGCATGCAGGAGGTGGAGTAGTGACACATGAGCTTTTAAAGGTTTTTTTTTTTACTACTTAAGCTAAGCAGCTATATATTACAGCTAGGGTGAGTGTATCACAAAACACACACAATGGGAACAATATACGACAGATCTTTTGGTCACATTTCCTATATATAAGTTCCAACTGTGGACTGTGGAAGTTGTTTTATCTGAGTTGCCCTTTAGGAAGATGGTACCAATTCTGCTATATTTACTACTATAAGGGAATATCATCTCAAGCTTGCTGTGAAGTTGAAGTTGGAGTATGAAATAGATGTATTTCTCAGCTATAGGTAAATTTTTGTCAAACTTTAGTTTTTTATGCCTGTTATCACAACCCTAGGCAAGGCTCCGCCCAGCCGTCAGGTGCGAGGCTTTTGGCCGCTTTGGGTTTCACTTGGGCTCAGTCGAGCTGAAGCTTATTCCTTCGGCTCGGCTGAGCCACTCGGCCAGCTTTGAGAGCTGTACGGGCTACAGTGAATAGCCCATACAGCAGCCCTTCGGTTCAACTGAACCGAAGGGCTCCGGCGGCCGAAGCTAGCCGAAGGATCAGCCGGAGCGACGGCTTATCCTTTGGCTAGCTTTGTGAATAACCTTCTATATGTAGACCAGCACCATCCAAAACAGCCAAACTTAGCAGGAAGAGCATCCAGAGCAGTCCGTGCAGCAGGTGAGTCTGTGTTACAATGGAATGTGAATGGGTTGAACTATGGGCCCTCTTTTGCTTGTGTATAATAAGAATAATTCTGAAACATGCTGCATAGTTTCAAGGCATGAGTCCCAAAAAACAAATGTCAGGGGAAATTACAATCTGCTATATTGTTTACTTTCAGATGATAGCTAATGTTTCCCTATGGATTTGGTTAGCCCTTATTCTCTGCTTTTGCTCCCCCTCTGCCTCTATTGATATACAAAATATGTTTAGTTGATGCTTGCATGTATGTTTTTTTCCAGTTTAAAAAAAAAAAACTCTTCCAACAGTCAAATTGCATCCACATGGTAAACTTCCCTATAGATACTCATGTTTTAATGTAATAATTTATATAAACTTGATCACATTCACTTTAAGCATTGTACTCAGTATTTACTGAATATAAATAATTATTTTGTTTGCTTTAAATAAGGGACTTTTTTTCTCTAACTCCCCTGCAGATGGGTGCCTTCAACCTTCTCAGGTCTGTCATATTGAAATAAGATGAGCGTGTTCAGTAAACTGTCCATTTTAAATATACTTACTATTAAAAATGACTCAATTAACAGCTCAGAATTAACGATGCCTTCTGTGGATAACACTTTCATCAGTATAACATGATGATTCTCATTGACTGACATGTCTAAAGCCAGGAGCCATACTAAGCGTTGACGGCCTTAACACTAACTAGAAAAAGTGGATGTTACTTTCACAGTCAGGTTTCATAGGTAATTAATAGCGAAATAGATTGCAAATATTATCTTAAAAAATAACTGCTTGAACAATGCACAACCAAGCATGGGATATAGTTTGTTCTCCGCCACTCTTTTAGAGTGCTGGAGTAAGGTGAAATACCCAGTAGTTCTTGGTAGTTTTCTGGGCCCATTTCAGGCCATACAGTGTAAAGTGTAGCAACTGAGTATGTGTGTGTAAAAAATAAGGATATGATGCATACTGCTGAAGAGCTGTAATAAAGGTAAGGGGTGGTGGGGGCGGGGTTGTGGGTTGGTGAAGGCAAGATCAAACCGGACTTCTGTCATATCCCATAAGTTGCATGCACATTGTATTACCAGCTTACTTTAAGACTGCCTGTTTGTTGACCATGAATTATAACAATGATTAAAGTGCAACTGTAGATTTGGATAGAGTAGAGAGGGATGACCACATATGTGAGGTTTTTATTGTGTCCTATGTCTTCATTAGGGAGATACACTGTCTTTGTTTGTCCTGGTGACCTTCATCTCTGAAAATGAAAGTGAAAGAAAATTCCCAAATTTTGGGTTGTCTTCAGAACAGGAATATATGGGACATCTTCCAATGGGGACACTAATTCTGCTAGCCGTGCTAACCACCAGGGATGTTCTTCTCTTTGGAGGGAATTCATCTTACTTCATGTTGTGCCTATCAAACAGGAACACTGATGACAAAAAAAATCTGACACGGGTTATAACCTTCCCTAACTTATCAAAAATGAAAAAAGTGTTGGCTTCAGTTCTACTTTACGTCCCCTAGGTCCTTTTCTCGTGCAAATAGGTATCCTGGAAAAATTAAGTGTTATTTCACAGAAAACCTTTTTTGTTTTTTAGACCTTTCAGGTCTTTCCTATCATTTAGTCACATTACGTTTATGTTAATTTGCCAGTTAAGCCTGTGTATAGCATAGTTTTCTCTTAAAGAGACACTGTCATTTGAAATTTTTTTTAAAAAAGACAGTACAGAACATTTGCAGCTGCTAAGTCACTAGTGTGCCCCTTTAGAGCTTAGGGTAGTGGGGAAGCCAGAGTGGGTAGCAGAGAGATGTAGGCATGCAACCTACCCAGAGTTGGCGGATGATGAAGATTCTACAAGCACTTGTAGTTCTGCAAGAGAGAGAAGGGTCGCTAGAACAGAAGCAATACTGTTAGGTTTTATTTCTCTACTCTGCTATGTTGTCTTTGTTCACATTTTTGGTTCAATTGATAATGTCTCTTTAATTATGCACATGGCAAATTATTTACATATGTGTTATGCAAACATTAGTTACAGAAAAAAAAAGCAGTAAAATAAAATTATGCATGATAATTGCAAACGTATCTAAACATTTAATGAATATGATACAGAAGCTTAAATGAAAAGGTCTTCTATTAAGGCCTCCTTTGAAGTTTGGTTTAATTTCCTTTAATTAAGTACGTATTTGCAAAGCGCTTGCATTGATAGTCAGACGAACAAAGAGTTATCTGTTGTTTCTCCTGCATATATTAAAATATCAAATTTAGAGGAGCCGATTTTATCCGGTGAACATAAGTGTGTTTGGAGGGAATTCAATTTGTGCTGCACGCCTTGATCCTCCTGCGAAACCAATGACAGGTAAAAGTTGTACTTATGCCATCAATGAGCACAGTACCACTGTAAGGTACTATAAGCAGTATTTGTTAAAAATAATGGTCCTCCTTGAGGATTGGTTATAAGAATCTTTGACTTATTTAATGGGTTCCTTTTTTTTAGGTTTTATTTTATTAAAAAGCTGCACTTAAGTCAGAACTGCAAGCCAACATAAAGAAGCATACAAGGAGTACTGCCTACCTACGCAGTTGTTCAGTTTTGTATCTAGACATTCCACAATGCGACTAAAGATGAGTGACACCACTTACACCACTTACAAGGAGTACTGCCTACCTACGTAGTTGTTCAGTTTTTTTTAACTAGACATTCCACAATGCGACAAAAGATCAGTGACACCACTTACATTATCTTAACAGCAAAATTAGCAATTTTGCGGTAAAAACAAAGCCAACCTTAACAGTAACGACAAATGCTATCCCTATGTTTGTCAGTAAAGTCATGTGATCACAGTGATCACATGGCTTTGTTATTGAAGGGTTAGGGCTAGCATTATGGTTAGGGTTTCCCCATTCCTCAATATCTAAGTTCATGTTCCCAGTTAACACGGCGCTGTTTTTGGCACAAGAACAGGTTCAACATATTTGAAAGGAGCTTCTCTAACCTTCAGCCACTGAAAGCTCATTGCACCCTTAAAACCGCCAAAACCACTTTCATTTAGCCGTGCCTACTGACTTCAATGCAATTAGTCAACATTTTACCAAAATGTTCCAAAATTTAAATTCCCAATTTCTCATCTCTGCTTGCTGCCTTGCGATTGTACAATCTCAGTACAATGCCTTTAACAACAACTATGTAATGTGAGGGTCTAAACAATCCATGCAATGTACAATATATCCAGTCATTCAGGCAGGCTCTCACACTATATAAATACTAGTAAGTCTAAAGGAAATTATATATACAACCCATATGGTGTGTGTGTGTGTGTTTGTGTGTTTGTGTGTTTTGTGTATGTGTGTGCCTAGCTTTAATGAAAATAAAAAAAGACAATTTTGTAGAGCCAACTACAATCTGTCAAAATCCACTGACATTAAAATTTCCACGCAACACAAAGCAAGAACGTAACATTATCACACCAACACTTTTTGTATAAAGGGACAATTGCATTCTCTGAATAGCAAACCCAAATGCTGGGTGTGCCACCCGGTGAAAAATGCATTTTGCAATTATATTTAAAAAAGGACAGGAAAAACATAACATAACATATGAAAACTTGTCTTTGGTTCATTTAAAAACTCAGCACAAAATTCCAGTTAACAAAGAGAATTCTTCAGTTAGAAAAAAAATGGCAGATGTTAAGTGAGATACAGTATATATTGTACTTATGCTGAATTCTTCATATTTGAAATTCAGCTCCAGAAGGATTGAACATGGACCCTGGTTCCTATTAAGGGCTGCCCATAAGAGTTATTTTTGCTAATAAAATAAATAGGGAGTTTTTTTTCTTTTTTAGTGAACATGTTTTTCACATTTAAGCAGTGTTTGCGCATAACATTGGTTGCTACCTTCTGCAGGTTTAAATCCCTGCAAAGTTCCACACTTCCTGTTATGTTGACCTCTGACCTCACCCCTCCCACATGATTCTACTGACCAGTAAGGTCACCTGTCATAATGATGGACCAATAGGTCCTCACAGACTCCCATTAATGCCTTCATTAAAAATAGACAAAGCAACATTGCACATAAGGTAGCATAAACCTATTAATAACTGACAAATTTGCCATTTTATTCAGGAAAAATATTGATTTTGGCAGTTTATAGTGGCTCTGGCCCTGGCTCTGGACAGTTCCATTGTTCATGTCTCTATAGTTTGACATTTGTGAAAATATTTTATTCAGATCTCTAGATCTCTTAGTTGTAGATATTGACAATCTTTGCCTTAAAAATGAAACTCTGTGCAGATATAAATGACACAAATGAATGCAGCTTTGTATTAATTAATACATAATTAAATGCTTTTTTTTAAATGCAAGCAGTGGAAGTAGCTGAATTTGACCTGGTATCAAACTCTTGCATCCCTGTACAGCAGGGCTGGAGTGTAAGAGGAAGAAGCATAAGGAACCAATCAGTTAATGTGTTGACAAGAATCATGCTGATAGGAGGGGAAGGCGAGACAAAGATGAGTTCTCACTATGTTACTTCTCCTTTCACTGTCCAGTAACAGGCTGGGGTGAGTCCAGGACCTGGGCTCAGAGGGCTGAATGACGTTGTCCATCAGATTAAGGACATCTGGTGGTAGAAAAAAGGGATGCAGGGGAAATCTCTGGTTTGAGGGCTTGTTCATACCATCTCCAGACCAGATCTGGATGAGCTGTATGCACATTTATGATATGTTTTTGACACATTTGTTTTGGATTCCGGTGTGGTTTTTTTTTGCTCCCAGTTGGTTTTGCTTGGGTTTTAAGCACATTTAAGTGCATTCTGGTGTATTTACATGTGTTTTAGAGGAAAAAAAATGCTGGACATTTTTAAGAAGCTCTGGAATTGAACGCAATGAATCAGCCTCATTTTTACCACTGAAATGAATGGGTATGCGTTTTTGGTCCAGGTAAAAAAAAACATTCTGATCTGCATCTGGTCTGGAGATGATGTGAACAAGCCCTAAAGGTGACTATTACAATCGAAGCTGGTTTTGTTATTTTATCTTTAAATGGGCTATATATTATTATCCTGTTATTTCTAGCTGGAGTTGTGCTTTAAAGTTTACTTTTAAGTTATACTATTCTAGACTGACACCCTAACCCATCTTAAACCATACTGGGTGTGACATTTGCAGAAAAAGTATATTTTGTGCTATTTTTGCCCATCAACATCATAACTTTCTATAACAGACTTCAATCGGTTGTAGAAAATCCAACTGACATTTAGAAGCAAAGCAGAAAATGCAGAGAGGCCAAAGGAAAAACAATTATTTGAAAGATCTTTAGAAATGGGTCTCCTGACTGTCATTTCTAAGCGTTATATTTAAAGTGTACCAGGTCGCAGAGAACTTTTATAGGGTAATAAAAACTTTTCTTAGATACTGTGTAAAATGTATTCCTTGTTGGGGAAAAGATGATTGCTGTTCAGGATGGTGTAAAGTTACTCTCTACTACTATTCAGACAACAGAACTCTGTTAACAAGCTCTGTATTAATTTTTAGTGTTTTACCTTAGTGAATGATGAGCCTGTTGTACTATGTTATCTAACACAGCCTATTAAGCTTCACTTGTAATTCTCCACTATACTGGCCTGGGTACCCCCACAATACTTGAAACTTTGTTCATCTACCAGTCCTAAGTAGCTTCTGATCTGAGAGATATATATGGCAAATAGGATAAATTTCAATTTGTTTTAAAAATGTACCTAAAATAAGATTTCATTAAAGGATTATTAAATCCTTAGCGTTTTTTGCATATATCTACCGCTAGCAAGCAGTAGATATATGCAAAAACAATTAAAAAAAAAAACAACAACTTTTAAAAAGGGTTTACACTTACCTGTGTCTCTGCCACGCACTCCCGTCGGAACATCTGAAGAGTCTCGGGCGGCCTCAAAGGATCTTGTGGCCGGCGCATGCACACTTCAGATGTTCGGCTGGGAGACAAGGAGAGACACAAGGTAAGTCTATGGAGCAGCGTGCACCCGCACAGACTCCGTGGGATGTCAGAGAACAGGAGGACAGAGGAGTCAGTGCTGGATCGGAGGCCCGCACCAGCGCTGGAGGGACATCTGAAAAGGGCAGTAAAGAAGAAGATGATCGAATCCAGAGGCATCATTTAAGGTAAGTCCCTACAGCAGGATTGGGAAGGGGAATGCCCCATCAAATGCCAGGAAGTACACTGCTATTATTCAGGAGGAATTTAAGGAATTTAAGAGAAAGGGTAATTTTTTAGTGTACCACTTAGGTGCAATTAAAATTTCTAGGTGTTCTCTACTGTATAACATAGCGCATATTGATTTTTCGACGTTGGGCAACATTAGGTCCACGTTTTCGACGTGCGGTCCATTTGTAACTCCTGTTGAAGACTTATATTTAATTCTATACAAAATTAGAGAGTGGAGGCAATAATATATGTATTTATTACATTTCTTACTGTCCTTTGTTTGGGCCCTTTCACACCAGTTTCCGGGACCAAAGGATTTCCACACCAGATCAACACCAGTCACTGCAATGTTTTCTATTCACACTACAAGGCTGGAGTGTGATGCAGAAAAATTAAGGCATGTCGCATTTTTCCGCAACGTACTGGATGGCACCAGAGCTCCCTGCAATGCTGTGAGGAGACCTTTGAATGGACTGTACACTTTGTACACTGGCAATAAAGTTAAAAAAGTAAACAGTGTCTTATGTTGCGGTGTCTTACTGCTTCACACTGTTGCCACATGCATTTTAGCGTTGGCTTGTGTGAAAGGTCCCTTAAAGTTTTCACCTCAGACCAGGGTGGTAGGCTGCAGAGAAGACGGCTAAGGACTGTTACACTGTTAGATTGTTAGAGACTGACTGATGTGGGACCATCTAAGGAGTTGGCAGTCCTCTGCATCAAGAAATGGCACCAGTAATGGACCTGGTTGGTAGACTTAGATGAGTATAACTTGCTTCCTCAGATAGAACAAAAAATACCTTGCAGGATGGGATAGAAGGGGATGAAATGATGTTCATATTTTGCTCAGAGTGGGGTTTTAATTCTTTAAAATTTGTAGTCATCCCTTTCCTTAGCTAAGTTGTATACAATAACAAAACTGCATACATTATTTGGCCACAGTAGTCCAGGGAGCTCTAGAACAGCCATGTCAAACTGGTGTTTACTTGGGCTGCATGTGGTCCTCTCACTCCACCCTTGCGGCCCACAGCTAGTTTCAGAATATAAACTGAATTAGGCAATAGTTAATATGGTGGGAATTGTAGATCCCCCCACAGCTGGAAGGGTATGGTTTGGCTACCCCTGCTATAAAGCATCACTCTGTTTTTCTGGCTGTGCCATTTTTCATCAGCAGGTGGTGCTACATGTGACATATGTAATTGCACCAATCTGCCCCAAAAAGAGATATTACATACAGCACCACCTGCTGGTGAAGGCAAGACATTTCTGTGTAACCCCAAGCAGACGATTTCATTTTTGCCGTTAAAGTGATCAATAAGAAACTTTTTTTGCAGAAAAACAATGAAGTGAAACAAACACATGATCCCAGGAAGGAAACTGTGTGAAATGAACTGAGAAGTAATTGCTATGTGCTGAAATAGTGATTTAATCTAAACACTTCTGGAGGTCAGGAAAGACTTGTTTATTATTGTGTAAAAAATTCTCTGAAGCGACTGAATGGAGGGTTTTGTGTTATTTTTATTTCCTCTGGATGGCCACAAAGTGGTAACCTAAGATGAGATCATTATAAAGTTGGAAATTATTTCGCTAACAATTAAGGCATGGTTACGGTTTCTAAATTCATGGTCAGCTCTTCCCCCTGCTTTTATTTGTCTGCACAAAGAGCCAGCTCTGGGTACAATGCTATGTGAAGTGCTTCAGAGGTACGACTTGAAGACTCTGGGAAATTTTGAGGCAGCTGTATTCATTTGAAGGAGGGACAGTACTACTACCTAACAAGCTTGATGAATGATTTCATTTCATTTAAGGAGAAATCGGAGGCAACAATAAAAATAATTGAACTGACAATTCTATCCCGGAAAGTTTGCAACTACGCTGAAATGGGAAGGTCAACTTGGTTTGCTTTTAATGTGAGGTTTATATATTCCAGTGCAAATGGATTCGGTAGAGGAGTGCTCAGGACACGGGAACAATTCCAGGCCAATCAGAAAATTAGGGTGCTGGAAGCAACAGAGGCATATTAAACAGATAATCTAGCTGCACAAAACAAATTCCAGGTTAAAATGACTCTACACTAAGCAATCACACTGCAATAGAAAAGTAATACTTACTTGTCCCAATGCCCATGACTCTGGTCTGCACTGTTTGGAGAGCTAAACTGGACACACTAGTGATATAGCAACAAGAGGGTAGACCCAACTGCAGTGGAGGGGGCAGGCACTCAACACATCTCAAAGATGTCAAAGATTCTTTTAGGTCCACAAGAGAGCAAAGATCTCAGAACAGTGTGGGACTGGTATTATTACCTTTCTTTTGCAGGGTTAATTTCTTTTCTCTTTTTTTTTTCTTTTGCTTAAACAGAGCAACTTTTCAGGCAGTTTTTTTTCTCAGTATTCTCAAATTCTAACTTTTTAAAATTGACTAATACATGACTTTAAAGGTGTTTTGCATTTTTTTAGGTTGCACTGTAGCACTGCAAACTCTCCTTTGTTCCTGAAATCTGTTAGTGTTATCAGCCAACTGCTGGATTGGCAAATTAACCCTTTTAGGATTAAAGGTATCTATAAATGGGTGAAAATGAAAACACATGTTCCACAGTGCATCTGGGATTGCTGATCCCAGGTGCATGGTTGGTGATCTCGACTTGACACCTGAGTTAGCCAGATTGGTGAGCCACATTTCCCTGCTGTCTCACCAATCAATTACAGCACCACTACTGGCCATTGAGAATCTGCCCCTGGGTTGTGTGATTGCTGCGAGGTATAGGGAAGGTATGGCAGAGCTCCAAGCTGCATGTGATATCAATGCTGAAGTGTGGGCACGTGTGTTCCCAAGACTGGGCACCATATAACTGGACATTCTGTTTTTACCTTTTTTCCTTATTTTATGTATCTCAGCACAGCTAATCTCCTACTGACTTTTTCATTCAGTTCCTCCCTGCAAGCACTCACTCCAGCATGAGCTGCAAAACAATTCTCTGGACCAGCCTTCTGATAGTAAACATGGTGGACCGTGTCTGCGCATTGTGTGTCAGAATGGCTCCTTGTAGTCTGAACCAAGGGCACATCTGATAATGTAGGCGCGACTGGGAGGCAGTTTTCAGGCAAAACAGAAGGTGCCTGAACCAGGAGCTTTATAACAGGATCAGCAGATATTTTTTTTAAAAAGCTGCAGATTTAAGAAGTTTGAAAACAACTTTTGAAATTGCAGGTACACGTTAAAGCTTTAATGAGATTTTAGTAAATAAGGTTTAGAGCTTCTTTAAGATTTCTGCAGACTTCAGATGCCAATCAGTCTTTGTAATGAAAGGCCATTTTACAAATGCCTGATGCAAACTTGATTTTTTTTGTTCTATAGAGCTCTTGGAGTGATGGAGCACTTAAAATCAAGTTTCTTTCAGGAGAAAACCACAACAATCCTCACAACATTTCTTGCACAAGTCCTACATCTCATTACACTATAGGTGACCACTGTCAGTTGATTAACAGGATGTAAACGAATATCTTGCCTCCCAGCAGCAATGAAGCTGTATATTGGTGGGAGCTAGAGGAAGGCAAGGCCTCAAACTAGGCATCAAGGCCCCAATTTGATCTTCAGTTAACATTATTGTAGTGATTCTATTACTACCATATTGACTTTACATGCAACTCATCCAGACTGAAAAGGTTTAAATTAAATTCCAGCTTATGCAATGTTGTATATCAGAAATCTAAAA
This sequence comes from Nanorana parkeri, assembly GCF_000935625.1. Classification (NCBI taxonomy): domain Eukaryota; kingdom Metazoa; phylum Chordata; class Amphibia; order Anura; family Dicroglossidae; genus Nanorana; species Nanorana parkeri. The sequence goes on from NW_017307124.1 coordinate 317,850, forward strand.
AATTCAGTGGATTTTCATAAAGCAATGACAAGTGAGAAACAAACTTTAGATAAATCAGAAGCCACCACCCCCAAGCTTCCTACATTCACTAAAATGTAAAAATACCAATCAAATACCTACCTTGGACCCAGAAAGGTTCCTGTGTCTTGCATTCCCTGTTCATTGGCTGTGGTATTAGGTAGGCAGTAGCAGAGGTTTTGGAAGGCCTGTGAGATGTCAATGTGGATAGTATTATTTTAGTTTTTTATGAACATGGGAAAAAAGCAGACCCACTGTCAAGTTCTGACTTTAGGTCCACTGTAAGATGGCCAAATCATGCATGTTGAAATCACCAAATTGCACATGTTTATACTAGGGATGCACGGTGTACGAGTAATCGGCCAAATGCTCCGATGCCTAGCCCGATACTTGAACTTCTGGTATCAGGAAGCCAGGCAGCGAGTCATCCACTTGTGATGTGGGAGCATGGAGCCGGCTTCCCAGCCAAGCAGGAAGCCGGGCAGCGTGTAATGACTCGCTGCCCGGCTTCCTGATTGGTCGGGAAGCTGGCCAATCAGGAAGCCGGGCGTCGTGTAATGACGTGGCACCAAGCTTTCTGATTGGCAGGGAAGCCGGCTTGATGCTCCCTCGTCACGATGGAGCATGGAGCCGGGCGCCACGTCATTACACGGCACCCAGGTTCCTGTTTGGCCAGAAAGCCGGCTCCATGCATGGAGACGGCTTCCCTGCTAATCGGGAAGCCGGAATGGCGAGTCTTGACGCCGCGCCGCATGGCTTCCTTAATGGGACTTCCTGTGTCGGTATTCGTTATCAGCGAGTACCGAAAAAAAATATCAGTGCGGAAAAACTGTTATAGGTGCATCCCTAGTTTATACTTATGGAAGCTGGAAGGGAAGCATGTTTAAAGACCTCTGTCACCAAGTGATTATGGTGAATGCTCTAATGAAAGCTGAAATTAAACAACTAGGCTGATTGCAATTTGTCATAAGATCAATTGGCAAAGGAAACTTGGCATACAATGGTGATATTCATAGACATGATAATTATTTCCTGATACAGCTAGGCAACCTGTGACTATGGACACTTTCACTAAGGAATTAACAGCAGAGTGTACTAAAGCCATAAAGCTTACCCTGGTGGTTTATTACAGCCTGCCAGACTCAACCTACAGTTACAATATCACCTTTGGGTGGAATGACCCCTTTACTATTAACTATTACAGATTTTAAGAAGGATTCGTTTAATTGTGGTTTAAGTAGAAAACCGCTTAAAACCACTTTAAGCTTTCAGATGATGAGTTAAATAAGCAATTATAGAGAATTAAACAAACACAAAAACCTTTCAAAGAAATTCCACTAAACCAAAACCATATAATATAGCCAATGCAAAACATGGAAAAAGCTGAAAAAATAAAGCTTTCTCTAATGATGTGTAGTTTTATGTAAAGTCTATAATCATTATTAGAAATTATGCCCACATCAGAAAACTTAGAATGAACTGCTCACTTACATTGAGTAGAAAATCTCAGTGGCAGTTAACATTTACAAGCATCTTTGATAAATAAGGTATTTTTATTTCCTTAATCTCGTCTCAACATTATGGAAATGGAGATTACTTTCAGTAATAGCGGCTGTATGAAGTGCTGGAAAGAAAACAATTTTCTACTGATTTTACACTGGAGGGCTGAAATAGGAGATAGACGATCAGATGCTTCCTGTCCTGGTTTTAGGACTGTCTTAAAGGGGAACTATAGTCCTTAAATGTGTTTAAGGTATACAAGTGAGAAAGATAAGCTCAAAGTAGAGCTCCAGACCTGACTTTGGATAGAGTGAATAAGAAATAGAACTTGTCAGACATGTAATGTTGTCTTTGTTCCCATTGGAGAGATTTCTTCTCACTTCATGTCTTAGTGACAACATTGCATGCTGGAGTGGAAATATTTCCAAAAGGGAATAAGAAGTCAATTGTCTTTGTGTGTCTGTAAAGGGGGCATTCTTCCCACTGACCATCTTTGGAAGGGGGCACTAAACTGATGCACAATGTAATGGGTATTCTTGACTATGACCACCAATGTAAGAGGGCACTACACCGATCAACAATACAAGAGGGTACAATTTTCCAATGATCAACAATGTCAATGGACACTACAATTTAAAATGCTTTTTTTAAAAACTTAATTACTGAAAATCTATATTTTTATAGGCTAGGGGGTACTAGAAATTGTCTACTCAGGGTGTTATGTGTACTGCGAATGCCACCTTTATTCTTTTATTTATTAGGTACAATTTACTAAGCAAATTAGTGTACCATGAGTTGAAGATATATAGCAAGTTTCTGGAAGGTAAGGGTATCTTCCAGATCACAGCTCCCTGGATTTAGACATTTTTGTTTATCTGTATATCTGTATGTGGCACCTGGCACTTTTGTCTTGGTTGGTAAACTTCTGCTTTTAATAATCAGCACAAGAATCAACAGTTAAAGCAGATCTAAACCCAAAAGTTAAACTATCAAATATGCTTTCCTTTCAAAAGTGTTTTTCAATATTTTTAAATAGGGTTGCACAGATACCAAGTACAGTACTCGGTACAAGTACGAGTACATGTACCGATACTTTTGAGCTCCAAGACTACACTAGAGAAAAATTAAAAAATTAGGAGGCAGCTGTCATGTGTAAGGAGCACATGGAGCTCCTGGGATTTGTGCATCTCTGTTTTAATGTACGATTTTGTTTTTATAAATATATATAAAGGGATGCACAGATACCAGTTTTGCGAGTACGAGTACTGGTACTTGCCGCGTACTTACAAGAACGAGTACTGATACATTTTTGTTTATTGTCATGTGACAGTTTTTCTAAAACAATACAGACTAATGATTTCAGGACAGTGGTGGAGTGCCAGAGCCAGGTCCCAGCTGCAACCACTGCAACCCTAGTAGTTCTCATGAAAATTCCAAGTACCTGCACTGGTACTCGAAAAGTATCTGTGCATCCCTATTTTTAAATATGAAGCATTCTTTAAATAATACCTAGTGAGCCTGCCATGAAGGTCCTTGTTCACACACTTCCTGCTTGGCACTGTCTCCCAGTTGAACTCCTGTGTCATGCCCCCGGTGGACACACCAGCACACATTGCACAGACTTGTCCAATGGTGTGCAGCTGACACTGGAGCGAGTGCATATAGACAGGAAATCAGCAGATGAAAAAAGGATAAAAGGGTCCTTCCCTAGATTCTTCCCCATCCCTTTTTCTCAGCACTTCATTCAGGTGTCTAGTTCCAGCAGTGTATGGCGTAACCCATAGGTAATAGGGTGTGTGCATGGTCTTCCTGACAGCCTGATCAATGAGCCAGATGATCCCGGTAAGAAGAGATGAAGGTGCAGAGGAGTGAAGAGAAAAGAAGTGGAACAGTAAAGGACTCCTCTTCCACATACAAATGAATGAGTGAGAGAGAGAGAGAGAGCAGGTGAGAAAGAAACACACACTCATTGAGGACTGAGTAAAAGGTGCACAAGCTGCAGGTCACACACTGGAGAGAGAATGGAGCTCAGCAATACTGCCAAACTACAGTACTGACCATTACAGATGCCAGTGTCCTTAGGCCCATTAAATGCAGTCCAGGGTGCCACTATTAGACCCTCCCCCTACTCTGCCCCCTACTTTACCTTCTTCCCCACCCCCATTCTCAGGCCCACTGATTTATAAAAGTTTCCATGTATGCTGAATGTATATCTGACTGATTTGGGGAGGAGGGTTTAATGTATGTAAATAAGCCATCAAGAGATACACAGGTTAAAAAAGTTGGAAACCACTGCTCTAGGTTATGTATAGACTTTAAAAAAAACAATATCAACCACACTAAGATGAAAAATGTACATGAATAATGAAAGCGATTTCTCTCATACTCTACCAAATTTAGGCACAACTTGTATTGCTCCCTTTAACTGTTCAGCTTATATTTTAGAGATCACTTACAACATGAAAATTAAATGCTGGTTGGTTGCTACAAATAATTGTACACATGAAGCTTATCATGAGCATGAAACATAAATTTAAGAGCAGCTAAAAAGGGAACCAGTGCCAAATTAATGGCCATTATTGACTGTTTACATGTTCTTACCAAGCAGTAAAAGAGTTATCAGAGAAGCTGTCCCTGATGCTGCAGGAACTGTTAAGAAATGCATCTTCAAAGCCTATCTCCAGAAAAAAAAACACCCCTTGCAGATGGGCTGCCCCAACACTGCAAGGGTTAACTGCTCGTTTAGGTCTAGGGAATGGCGTATGGCGTTTGCTATGAAAGAAACCTTTTCATTTTTCTAACTCTTGCTTTAAAAGGCTCTTTAGAATGTTATCTGTAGAAAATACTGAAACTGGAAATGTCTATAAAAACAAAAGAATAAACACTACAAATCACTGACTACAACAATAAAAATATATTCTTCACAATTTAATTTCTAGTAAAAGTCTTCATCAGGTTTAAAAACCGGTAAACATTACAGTTACATATTAACTGAGGCTAAAATAAACAATTGTGAAAAATGAATATAATTGTTGTTAAAATATGATGGGGGGGGGGGGGGGGTAGGGGTGGGTGGAGGGAGCTGATTAAACACAAAGGGAGGGAGCAAAAAAGAAAAGTTTATTATTGGGGTACATACACCTTAATCATAACATGGTTTAGAATTACAACCGTACTTACCACATTGTGTGTCAGGAATAATGTAAAATAAGAGCAATAGTATCCATGGTTAAATTTAAAAGAACACGAATTTCATGTATTATGTATTCTTCTCATTTGCATTTACATAACGTGACCAAAACTTTGTGGACACATGACACTTTTGTGATCTTGCTAGACGTCCCATTCCAAAACCAGACCTCCCTTTGTTGTTATAACAGCTAGATCTCTTCTAGTAAGGGTTCCCAAAAGAAAATGGAGTGTGTCTGTTTGAAATTCTGCCCGTTCAGTTAAAAAAGCATTTATGTAGTCAGGTGCAATGATGTTGGACAAGAAGACCTTGGTTGCAATTGGCATTCCAATTTATTCCAGAGGTGTTCAGTAGGGCTATGATCAGGCTATTCATGATCCTGTACACCAAACTCATCAAGCTATTGCTTTTTGGCTCTGGATTTGCTCAGCTAGAATTAATGATTTGGAGAAGTCTACACACTTTTGGCCATATAGTGTAGTTCCTTGGTTCTCAACTCGTGGGTCGTGACCCAAAAGTGGGTCGCGACCCCGTGTTCAGTGGGTCGCTGCATGCCTTCCACTTTTCTAGGTGAGAGGCTCCTCTGCCTCCCCCTAGCTCAGCACTGTCAGTTCTTTCACCAAGTGGCCATTCAAAATATGCTGCCCAGCACCGAGTGTCAACTTGAAGTGGGGTGGGCTGGACATATAGGTGCGAGGGAGCTCCATACATACGTACATCGCTTGCAGCTCCCTCGCGTGCCCTGTAGAGGTGCCTGGACCGGAGTGACATCACATTCTGGCATCTCTACAGGGCACACAAGGGAGCTGTACAAGCAATGCACATATGGATGGAGCTCCATCACAACACAGCAGCCCACACTGGACCCCAAGCTAAGGATCTTAAAAAACATTTTTTTTAAATAAAAAGATTTGGAGTGTGTATGTGTGCGAATGTCTGAGTGTGTGAGATTGTGCCTGTGGTTGTGTATGTATGTCATTGTCTTTGAGGGCCTGTTCACACTAGTACAGTGCGTTAATCGCACAGTACGGTGCAATTAACGCACTGTACCATCCAATCGCACTTACCTTGCAATGTGGTGCGGAGGTGTGTTTCGTTGCCATGCATTTGAAGGGCAGCCGAGTGAACAACCGACCCCAAGTGAAGTGAGCCGAACACTGTTCGTCTATTCACTTCAGGCTTTTCTTAGTACTGGTGACCAGAACTGGACCGTGTACTCCAGATGAGGTCGAACCAATGATCTATAAAGTGGCAAAATTATAGACTTGTCCCTGCAATACATCCCCTTTTTAATACAGGACAAGACCCTGCTAGCTTTGTTTACAGCAGCCTGGCACTGCAAACTACCTTTCAGTTTGTGGTCTACAATGACCCAAGCACCCCTTCAGTTCTACTAGCCGAAGGATCGGCCGAAGCTATGGCTAGATCCTTCGGCAGCTTCGTGAATAGACCCCTTAATGTTCATACCTCTAGTTAGCTCTCATATATTAATAAAAGCAATGTACAGTGGACCTGTCAATATAATTGAATTAAAAAGTATCTGAAAGCTGCCAGATCTTTGCAAAAAAAAGTTAAAAGCTACTTTTAATAAAGTGACCCAGCATCATTATGTAGGTCACCAGGCGTTTGGCAACAAGAAAGATGCGCTGTGGATAGTTGACAAACTATTGATACCACTTCCTTGTATGATTTTGCTCACTAAATTCTGATTCCTGTTACACTTGAACAAAGTTAATTTTAAAAAATAATTAATGATGGAACTCCTTCTGAAATACAGCTGAGACAAATTATTCGCTAGAGTTAACATGGGAATGACTTAAAACTGTTTAATAACATTGAATATATGGTTCATCAGAATGTTAACTAAGCCAGGTTATTGTTCAGTGTTAAAATAATTACCAACGTCCATATTTGTAAAGTTGTCCTTACATGTTGAATGACAAGAACACAAGACTATTTATAAATGAGCTGAATTCCCCAACTAAAAATAAGATCTCAGGATCTTATTAGAAAGGAAGTGTTTGGCTTAAAGTAAACCTGCAATTACTACATATGTAGCAAAGTAACCTTGAATTTTAGAAGCAGACCTGTACCTTACATCTAAAATCTACCCTGCCCTGTTTGCATGTAGCGTAAGTAGCTGAATTTGATGTGGCATCAGCATATTGCAATATTCTGAACAGCAAAGTTTAGTCTGGGAGAAGAGAACAAAGCACCAGTCAGTAGTTCCGCAGTACTTGTGTGGTAATAAGAGACATGCTAATAGAAGAAGAGAGCAGAGAGACACATATATGAGTGTTCTGCTCCTCCTTCTCTGTCCAATCAAAGGTCGGGGGAGGGACAAAATCATTTGGTCTCCTGTTTGACTGTGCTGTGTAGCAGAGTTGTTTAAATTTATTGACTGGATAGACAGAAATACAAATCATTTGGCAGGTTAAACACTTCCTATATGGAAATACCAACTTTCTAAAAGTCAGCATTTGAATAGGATCAAGAATGACCTCCACTCTATAGATAACAGCACTTGAGCACCACAATAGGTCACTTATGGACTAAGCATTGCATTCTGGGTGGCAGAATAGCTGTCACAAGGTAATGGACCTCTGTATACCATTATTATCTGGCCTATAATGGACAATAACATACAGCAATAGATTGTACTCAGACACTGCACAAAAGCTGATACAATACCAAAGGTTTATAAATCATTTTAAGCTCTAGCATGGTCATTAAACTTCTGAAAGTTAATGTATGTGTTTGAAGCAATTTGAGTTTTAGCATTGAGTACTCCATGATGCTTATTCATTCTCATTTAAAACAATACACAATTGTTTTTTTTTTTGTTCAAATGATATAAGGGGTATATAATTATGATTACTGATTGACAGCAAAAAATATAATTTTGCTCCAGGTATCTGATTTTGGGAATTTAAGGTTTTCCAAACACATCCCATATTTGTTGTTTGGAGTTGTCTGCTATTTATATAAAGTATAAAAATAGATTTTAAGTTTATAACATGTACACAGGACTGCACAGATGTTTTACATTTCAACAGCATTTCAAAATGTGAAGTTTTGCAAAACACAAATAAAGGTCTAAAAAAGGGTCGCAGATGTTTTGTCTCGGCAGATGACGATTCCTCGATGGTTCAAGTGTGCTCCAAGGAAAGCTAGAAGGTTGTACAGTTAACTCCCAGGGTGTCATTCTAAACCATACAACCTACTACCTCAACCTGGATGCACACATTTTCCAACGCAGTCTTCATTTCTTCAGCATCTCACTCATTTGTGATGCCACCTTTTAATTACTAAGAGTTTATTAAAAAAATTGCACATTATGAACACAAGAGTTCCTACCCATCTGCTGACCAGTAAAAAAAAAATTGCACCAATTAAACACTGTAAACTATGGAACATTTCCAGCACTACAATAAAAAGATACTGAATGAAGATACTTGATTTTTAAATAGCATAGGCAACTATAAAAACGACCGTTTTCTATCAGGCCTCTGTAACAAAAGCTGTTCGGTAACAGATAACAGCACAAACAAGAAACTATAAGTACGTGCACATGTAACCAAGTTATAAACGCTGCAGTGCATCTTCAAAATACAGATACACCAATTTGGGATGCGATATGCATCACTAAAAGTATAGTGTTGTTAATCAAAAAGGTGTCTATGCAAGCAGAGATCAAGTATGTAACTTTTGCCGTTACCACTGAACTCCAAAAACTAAAAATAACAAAACAAAATATTTCTATAGTGTTCAGTTGATTAAATAATTAAGCAGAACGACGTCTCAGAACCTCAATCACACAGACCCACAGAAACGAGCTTGAGCAGAACAATTCACCACAAGATCGGATCTACGGGTTTATGTTATTAGGTAATATAAATGTACCATAGTCTATTGTTATACAATGCTGAAAAGTGCTTTTAAGTTTCATTAATATTAATATAGAAAAAAAATACTACATTTTCAGTATTTCCATTTTTTCAACAGTAACATAAAAAAGACTATATTTAGACATAAAAAAAAAATATATACATAAATGATGATACATATACGATAAAAGTAATACATTATAAGGAGATGTTTAGCACAAAAAATGATGTTTTATATTAATTTGCCTTTAATGGAAATTAGATCAGTATCTCAAATGCTACATGTTAATAAACTGCATTAATATGTAAAAAAAATAATCACATACTGCATGGTGTATATGACCCTCCATGCCCTGCGTCTCACAATCTGACCTTGAAGGAGTACATATACAGATAAACAAAAAATATATTTTGTTCATATACATATGTACGCTTTAATAATCTACTAAACAATGTTGTAGCAAATATAGTTAGATTTTTTAAAATACAGTTGCAACTATTTTGTTGCCACAAACAGCCAACAACCAAAGCTTGAAAAGTGAACGTTTTTTTTTATATAGCGCAACCCAATAAAATAAAACAAAAACAATAATAAGGGCATTTGTATACAAAGAACTATAGTCCAAAGGCCCAAAACCACTCATCTAAAACCGCTGACCGCACCTAGGCATATAACCGAAATCGAACTAAACAACATATCTTCTAAGCTGCAAAAAGAACTGTTTTATCACATTTTATACTAAACCTTTCAGTTTTAAGTTTCAATTTCAAATCAAGTTATTTAATTTTTGCCATGTATGTAGGTTTTGCTGTGAAACATAAATTGATGTTACCATCCTTTTTTCTAACAGCTGATTTTGGCCTTATCAGACAACAGGAATAAAGAAACCTCAGTTGGCAATGTAAATTTTGCCTAACCTTATATACCCTTAAAAAGTCACTATAAAACGCAGCTCTTAAAAAATGACATCTCTTTTATCAGTCACACATTAACTATTATCTTAACTGTTTAGGGATTAAAATTCATGACAAGATGTCTCATTATTTTAATATCGTAATGGTAATAACCACTTTTTGGTAGTACTCAAATTTCAAGATTAATAGTGAATTAAAAAAAGTAAACAAAAATATACATATTTTATAAAACATCATACACAGTCAATATAAATCACCTTGGCAATTTTAGTTTTCAACAAACCTTAATATTATTGTTTTATATATTTAAACTACCTACAGCGAATTTGAATCGATTGTCAGAATTTTTGTATCAGAGTAATAGATGCTTTACCTTTGCTGGCATTCTGCAAACTTGATTTATTTTTATTTCTGACTTTCTGGTATGTTTGCTGTAATAAGAATAAAGTATTAAAATATGACAGCGCACATATAAAAAAAAATTACAGACACATATTTTATTTGCGGGGTTTTTTAAAAATAAATTGAAGAACGGCACTTTTCAGGTACAGGGTAAAGTACAAATCTGTATAAAACTGCATGGTAAAAAAATTTGTAATTAAAAAAATAAATAAAAAAACAATCCCAGCTAAAGCAGGCCAGAGAATGGCAGTTATGGATATTCATGTAACAATATCCTCATATGGCCTCATACACTTAAGAAAAAAAAAATTAAAGCAAAAGAGCATTTTTACCCTTTAAGCTTGCTGATGGGCATTCAAAACGTAGAGCCAGCATGTGGATTATAATTTTCGAACGGGTAGATTTTTATTTTTTTAGGCACAATAAATAACTTTCCTATTTTATGTTGGACAGCCTGTCATATTATCAACATAAGGTCCCTTGTAATTGTTTATGAATTAGAACTGCTAAACTGCAATATTATTTCTCTTAGTTATCACTTTCTATAACATATAAATAAATAAATGTTATGATAGCTATAATGTAAACTCCATGTGCACACACGTAGAGCACTGACTTCACGTGTATTTCTGCCTTCTTAATAATTATACACTTTTTTTTTTTTTGCAGAAAGTGTCCAAAAAGGAAAAGAAAAAAAAAAAATTTTTTTTTGTAAACTTTTACATCACAGTAAAACAAACAAAACATATGCTACAAGTGAAACAATACATGCATTACCATGAATTAATTTCAAACAAGTTTAAGAAATATGGTAAAAAGACATTTAAAAGTGACAACACCTGCAGCATGAGTATAAGTTGAAAAAAAAAAAAATATATATATACCTGTAGTTATGCAAAGGAATAGCCTTACCGCCACTTCAGCGGAATGCAAATGAGATGACTTTGAAAAGTTTAACTTTTGTCTAATTAGAATTTTAAAAAAAGTGTGGGGAGGCTGTATGACTGAATCGTGACATTTCCATTAACTCAGGCTTGCTGTCTATCCAGTTACTCCTTAAGGAGGACCTTGGTGCAATTTTTTTTTTTAACTTCAGTTCTTCTCAGGATTCTAAGCACAAAGCACTGCACAAAATCAGCACCAATCCTTGCCGCAACATTTTGCACAGCAGTGGAGGTGGGAAAACTCGGAAAATACATGTAGACAGCTCGCTTTTTGTAAATAGGGTAGGTTAGATATTTTTCAGCAAGGGGGTCACAGAGGCAGGTTTCCAGTATGCTTCACTACTGAGCAATGAGCTCATGATGAATGCTGTCACCCCATTTGCTTGCATCACATGCCTGATTACTAGTCTAGCTCTAATATATTATAATTGAATGTGACCATAACATTCAATAAAAGATGTTATAGGCTACATAACCTTTAAAATGTATTAAAAAAATTAGGTGGCGATAATATTTGTATTGTCCCTTTATCAGTATCAAGATAAGCAGGAAAAATTTATCAGGCGTGAAAGGGACAGCCTCCTGGTGTCCTGCCAAAAAAAAAAACAGAATAAAGACGAACTTGTGCTTCAAAGCTGAATTGCTTGCTGAGCCTGGCTAAAAGGGGGAAAAGGGCACGCCCCCTGGTGCCCTGCCAAAAAAAAAAACAGAATAAAGACGAACTTGTGCTTCAAAGCTGAATTGCTTGCTGAGCCTGGCTAAAGTCAAGTATTAAGATCCGCCATTTTCCGAGGCATGAAAGAAAAAAAAGGGAAAAAGAGGAAAAAAAAATCAGCACGGATGTTGCTATCCAAGACCCCTTGGCACCCACACAAAATCTCAGCCGTAAGGTCACATGATCTTCTGCCAAGCCGAGAGTGCATTCCCATAAACCATTCTGTTGATATTGCGAAGGCAGCTATTGTCTAGCTTACTGTACACCCTCGGCTCAGCCCACTCTTCATTAAATTAGCTGGGAGAAGAAAAAAAAAGAAAACGCATCACCTTTGGGGGTTGGGTGTCATGGAAACGTCTACCTGGCAAACTGCCCACTTTCTCTGCCCATCAACCAGAAATGGAATCGTAGCTATTTAGGAGGTTGATGACTAGGAATGTAAAGTTGTCTTCAGTGAATCTGATTCATTTTCACAGAAACTCTTCAAGCTACTTAAGAGTAAAGACGAAGGAGAAATCATAGTAAGAATACCAAAAAAATTCTCTAAAGCTCAAGATTATTCTAAAAAATTACTTTTAGAAAACCCTGAAAAAAAAAATCTTTCTCTGCTGCGGAAAAGTCCTTCCCTGCTTTAACCTCTTTAGTGCAGTAACCTCAAAGGACCTTCCCGTAGAGACATTACTGCATTGTATAAAACTACTTGTTAGATTTGGCTGCTCCTGTAACGATAGTATCTGCCAAATATGCGAGAACTCAAAACTTTACCCCGTATCTAAAAGGGTTAAAGCAGACAATTATCCCCTCCTGTCATTGAAGGGGTGAATCACAGTAGCTGCCAATAGCTTGTTCTTTTCAGAGTTGCTTGAGTATTGTATAATGGATCCTTTCAAATCTTGTTCGCCGTCGTCCAACTTTAAAATTCCTTATAAAATAAGTGCACAGCAATAGTCAACAGCAAAAGTTTGCATGGCAGATACAATATTGAAGTATGTGTTCTTGAAAGTAGTGTGCTGAAAAAGCTGTTTAGATTCCAGTAGTATGATGAAGCTCAGCTGTAAGTCCCCGCCCTTCATTTAGATTTAAAGCACCCGTCTCTCCAGATATATAAGCAAAGTAGAAACTTCAGACCTCCAATGCAACTATTACTGAAAGACCAGTACCAGGATCAGCACTAGTAGTTCTCAGTATGGGCCTTTCAGCACTAAAAACAAGTAAAATATAAAGTGTCTTCCAAATATTCCCTCGCCTATAACCTATCTCTGATTGGTAACTGGACTATATTGCTTAAAGAGAACCTGTCATTTTTAGGATTATGCAAAAAATCTGAACGTTACAAGTATTTAACTAAGCAGTGGATGTGATAATAACCACATATTAACTGCAAGTAAATCTACCTGGTGTGTGTTGTAATATAAATGTAATAACCACCTGTTATGTAGCATTCACTTCTTTATAAATATTCTCTGTGGTGTATTTTTAGACACAACTAATTTTTTTAGTTTTGGATAGGGTAGGTAAGAATTAAAACACTGTTCGTTCTGTGTCTGGGTTTTAATCCTTTAATTCTGGGTCTGTGTCCCATTCCCTTTGCTTCCTCTCCTTGAGGCACAACAAGACACGAGAGAAAAACTCTCCCTTCTTAGACAGATGTCATTGGAACAGTTGTCCCCTTTGGAAGATTTCCCCTCACCCTTTGTTTTTGTGACAACTCTAAAATGTCTTCCTGTCTTTGTAGCAATGGTCATCAAGACCAATAGAGAGGGTAATTCTACCGAGCAGGGACATAAAAACCCACAATGAAAACCTGATGGGAGTTCTAATCCTTTCACTCTCTATCCAAAACTAGAAACAATTTTGGCTGGACATATACTTAAAATTGTTTTAATTTTGCAGGCTTACCCAGGAAATATTTATAAACATCCTTTTATTTAGCTTTACATAATTTGTCCTAGGATGCCTCTTGGAGATAAGAGTCCTAGGGAAAAGGCTCCATGAGATATAACAGTTGCTGCACTGTCAACTCCCTGAGCCTGTATTGATAGTAAATGGGGACTTCTTGGTCCAGACATGGGCTACAGAAAAAAGAGATGTAGATTTTTTTTTCCTTTTAATGGTATGTCCTGTCGACATAACAGGAAGTAAGAACATCTCTTCAAAGACAGAGAAATGCCCTTTGGACAATTGCCGCCACAGCAAGTGCCCCTATCTGAAGATTTCCCCTCTATTCCTGTTCTGATGACAACTTAAAATGTTAGATATTTCCTCACTTTCCGCTCCCTGCTTATTGGAAGCTTTAGGTCTGACTCAGCAAGGGGCGAGTCAGAACTCTGCAGAGAGAGTACTGCTTCCTCTAACACACAATGCTTCCTTCTCTACAACATGCTGACAGAGGACAGGCTTTTCTCCCCAGGCTATTTCTAAAGAAACCCATCTGTAAAAATTCGGCCACCTTTGTTTTGATGCAGCTAGAATATATTTAGCTTATTTAAAATTGAAATTTCAGTTGGACATTAACCCCAACCTTAATCTAGTCCCCAAATCTAAGGGCCAGTGTTGATGGGCTTTTGTTTGCTTCTGAACTGCTTCTCTCCACATACAAGTCTATGAAAAGGCACCTTGAAGCAGGTCAACTGCAGGTTTACTTGTATTTGTCCATCAAAGCCAGTCAACCCTGGCCCTAAATTAACTCTTGATTAAACATTAATTTTGTCATGGGCTGGAATTATCTTTGCATAAAGATCATACTTTTGTACCTTCATATGCCTTCTCACACAGCCAAGACCTCAGCATAGAAAACCACTGATACATTCTGAGATATAACCAAACCAAAGTATCAAAACAGGTTAAAGTCGTCATGATCTAACTTTTAAACGCAGACTGCTGATTATAATATTTACCATTGAGCTTAGCCAACAGGGTGTTGTTAATGCCCCAAACCAAAGCATATTGCCAAAGGGGGATAATAGTAAATACACTATAGCCATATCAGATTCTTTTTAGCTACTTTAAATTAACATAAGTTTCATGGATAAAATGTAACTTTTTGTCTAGCTGTTGTATAGCTGAATCTCAAAATTACAAACTGGTATCATAGTGGTTAAAGGGAACCTGTGACCTGGCTTTGGACATTCAAGTAGATATACAGTATATTCCAAACAGAAGTGTTCTATGTCTACACTGGAAGGCTGAAAGGTTGCCACGTCACTGCTAGGAGAGGGTGAGATAATGATGTTAGGAATGCGACTATAACACGAACAGAGTGTTTTTATTATGAATTTGAAGGATGAATTGCTCTACAGTGCCTGCAGCTACAAAGGTCAGTGAGAGCTAATTTCAACTTTATTTGCTCCTTGTTCAGAATTTGTAAATGCTTGACTATCCATAGACTGGCCACAAGTTCATTTTAGGACACCTATAGGTACAGCACACTTGGGCACATGTGTTCATTTTTGATATCAGCAGTGCATGTGTGTAGTACATTTCACTGAATCTGTGTAAAAGTATATCTATAAAATAGGACGGCACCTTGATTGTTCTATAGGGCATATACGAAAGGGCCATATTTAGATTTCATGCTGAATTTAGTACAAAATGTCCAGAGGCGGACAAAAGAGGTAAACTGCAAGAGGGGTGCTACAACCTCTCACCTTGCTGCCCTGGGCACTATCCATTAAGTGCATCTATTATAAAGACAGCCTGAAAATAGACACAAGATAGTTTTGTGTATGTGTCATCAACCTAACTGTTGATGACACATACACTTGATTATTTAGGAGAATTGCATTACTCTCATCTGCTGTGATGTTCAGTACCTTGGAGGGCCTTCTTTTAATTGTTGGGATTTACGACATGGTAAATGCTCAATTTAAAGCAAACCTATGCTTTGCCTATTAAGGGCAAAGCAACAGGTTTGTTTTAATTTCCCGCCCCCATTTCCAACAGCATATTCTTACCTTTCCTTTGCTCCCCTGCCAAGCCGAAGGAAACACCTGCTACTTCTGGGTATGGAGAAGCTTTTAACTTACTGTGTGAACAGCGCTGGGCCAATCAGGAAGTCCATAGCCCTGCGTAAATTACAACTCAAGCAACTAAAATCTTGGAGTAGTAACTTAAACAGGGCTATCCTTTTGCTCCCAGTGACTGTATGGTAAATTGTGGGATCAAAACTATATGTGTCTTTGGAGGTCAATATTAAAGTTTGTGGCGGAGTGAACCTTTATTCATTCTCAGGTGCAGGTCCCGTTAACTCAACTCCCCACAATCCTCTGGGCTCCCAGGATCCCCTGAGCTCCTTGACCCAGGGATATAAATGCCAGCTCCTCCCGGCTTCTTGTGCTCAGAGAGATCCTGCCAGATGGGACAGCAGTGACTGGGCAAGTGAGCTGTCACCAGGTGCTGGGTCCTCCCCTGTTAAGTCTGGTGTGCGTGCCACCAGCAGTGAGCACAAGAGCACGCATCATCTGTCTAAGCCTCAGTCACAGCAGATTACTCTGTTACAGTCCATTTGGAGAAGCTGTCCATGCAGTGGGTGGCCCTAGCTACAGCCACCGGAACCTCCTCACCGAAGCCAGCAGCAGCAGTGCCAGTGTGAAGTCTGTGCCAGCAGGAGATCCACTCAGCTAACAGTTTGTTGAACGAACGATTCCTATTCCTGGACACGTGAGATTCTGTATATCCCTTTTCTGTCATTAAGCTGAACTGATCTCAGAATACCCTGTTACCATCTAGTGCCCATTTGCAGAACTGCTGTGGAATTGTTTTCATATGTTCTCCCAAGCCTGTTTTCCTTATTGTTGATATCAATGCTCTGTATTGCACTCCCCTGTTCATTTGATTTCCTGTGTGCAATTTATGTTGATTTTCATTGTTTAGTAAAGTAGAAATTGCACATCACCGCTGGTCGGATCATTTGGCTGATACCGTTACACAACAAGTGAACCTGTTGCTTTGCCCTGAATGGGCTAATCACAGATCAAGTAAACCTATCAAATGCTAGAAAATTCAGAGTTTACTACCCTGATTGAAAACCACATGCCATAATAATCCATTGATCAAGAAATATAGGCAATTAAAACTATATGAAAAT
Organism: Nanorana parkeri; assembly: GCF_000935625.1. NCBI lineage: Eukaryota > Metazoa > Chordata > Amphibia > Anura > Dicroglossidae > Nanorana > Nanorana parkeri. The sequence goes on from NW_017307124.1 coordinate 334,507, forward strand.
TTTACTTTTCTTGTAAAATTGAACTCAATCCTACCCCACAATGAAATCACATTACAAGACCAATAGGAATTTTCAGGAAGTAGAAGCAAAGTGACTAAGCTAAACAAATGTTGAGATTTGGATTTAAATTCAGCTCCCTATATCTCTATTGATTGTTTTGACTTTGTTGTGTGTATATAGCTTGCTTATAACTTCAGTAGTCTCTATCTCTTGACTTGCCATTCATTTTGAAATGCAATTTGTACTGAAAGTAACCTCCGTTTGTGCATTTTTTTCATCATACTCTCAAACTGAATCGCCCAGTTTTCTTTTATATCTGACCAATTTCTCTGGGTAATGACTTTTTCTACTTATGGTTTGCTCTTTGCACAGCCTTATGGAATAAACCTTTGTAGCCATTTATAATAAAAGCTGTCAACCCAAAGCCAGAAGATTTTAGCTTGTGACCACCACATTCAAGAAAGCGCTCTTCTAAATACAGTCAATGCTTGGAAAACACACCAACTAACACCTGGGTGCCACCAGTTTGGAAAGTGTTAAAGTGGACCTTTAGCCCCTTTTACTACAAATCAAATCAGTCAAATATACTCAGTTGATTCAGGTACTTGCTCTGCTTGCATTTGGAAAAATAAATAAATACATACAGTACATTTAATGGTGTATTCATGAATATAGAGCTGCAATAAAGATGCAATATAAAAAAATATAAAAATAAATACTTATTAAGTTTAGGGGTAGAGCAATAAGTAATACTTTGTTTATCCTTCTCTCCCCCAGTAGCTGGCGCCTTGTGTTTGGCACTCCCTGACAATGGAGGCAGGCCCTTGTCATCCTCACGTACAATGCAGGATTGTACATGAGGATTGTGCGTGATGACCCTTTCACAATGCAGCAAAGGGAATCAGCTTTGGAAGACCTGACGCGCAGCATGGTGGAAGCCTGCCAGAGCGATGAATAAGGTAAGTATTATAGCTTATGACTCTACCTCTAAACTTAACAAGCATTTAATCCTTGCAGTGCGGGGAGGTCCCACTGCAAGGGTCATTTTTTGCAGTTGCCTGGAGAAGGGCATTATTGTCTGTCTTTTATATCTGCCTTGATTTCAGCATAAAGTGAATTTATATAAAGATATTTTATAGAAAACAGAGTAATGATTTAAGTGATGTCCCATGCTATAATTTTGCCAATTTTAAACACTTCTGGCATTTCTGAAGTAAAACATATGTTTCTTAGCAGATTGTGCGGACAATGTATATTTCTATACATCATAAATTAGTAAAAGTGTTCAGGATCTGGATAATCACTTAATAGAACATCCTCTGTATCCTGCAATAGACATGCACAATCTAAAGTTTGACAGATGGGATAACAGTGTGTGAGCTTTCAAGAACAATCTAGCTTTATTATCTGAAAATAAGAACGATACATTTTGCACGATAATGCAGTGAATTATCTTCACCCAGGGACTGGCCCGCATAACTTTGGCTTGGCGAGCTGCCCCAGTTCTGCACTCCAGGAAGGCCTGACAGTTAATATCATTTAAATATACTAATATGACAAGGCCACTAGTAAAATCTTTCCACGTATAAATGTCAGCTCTATAAACCACCCCAATTTGCTCCTTGAATCTTCTGGCAACATCTGGAGTGTGTTATCTACAAAGGTCAACAAAGGTTTCTAACACAACACACACCTCAAATGATAAAACAATGTGTCTGAATAAGTAAAACACTGCAGAGAGCAATGATGATGTGTAAAGTGTAGTAATACAGAGCATCCAATCAGATTCCAGGTTACTGAGGTCAAAGCAGTAAAACGTGGACTTTAATTGGTTATGCTTTGCATATTACCGCTCTGAATAAGCTGAGTTAAATTTACAGATATATTCAAGTGGAACCAGAATTTTTTGGGCATTTCCCAATGTATGAGCTGTCTTTCCACACGTCTATTTTTACATGCGCTTTTTGCCAAGATACAATTTCATTAGTAAACAAATTTATTTGCATTTATAGAACAATCATTGCTTTGAAGCTCTGTATAAACAAGTAGTTTGGCATGCACTGTCCTATGTTTGTGGGTACATAAGGACAACTGGAATGGTTTTAGGTCTATTTAATCAGATTTTTTTCAAGACCCGAGTCTAGGTAGGGCACCTCCCAGCCCTGTGCTTCACCCCCTTCCCCATTGTATTATTTTTCGTAATGTTTTTGTAGACAGACCTATTTTCTGCTGTCTTTTGTCCCATCACATGTAGGATGCTCTTTTTCAGTGGAGGATCCTGAATGCTGTGGAGAATAGCCCTCAAATAGAGATTAATGCTGTTCTTTACAGCAATGTGAGACCAGGCTGGTGTGACGATGAGCCGATGAGGGGGTGTGTTGATGATGTGCTGGGATCATAGAAAGTTGGTTGAATGACCATGGTCGTTCAACCTATGAGAGACCAGCAGTACAGGTTGGAGGTGAACATGTGGGGCAGTACTGCAGCATGAAGAGGGTGAGTTACTGTTTTTTTATACAAAAAGGAGAAGAGGGCAACCCTATTTCAAAAGGTTGGAAAAGGGCTTTAAGGCTATACATTGTTAAACTGAAGTTTTATATCTGTTTTTGTTTTACTATATACTGTATAAATAGTACAATCTTTGCTTTATCAATAAACATTTAATACATGACAAAGGATTCCAAGTGCACTATGAGTTATCTAAAAAGACAGCACACCAGAAGCAGAAACCATGTTTTATCTCACTTTGTCTGACCCTGGGTCCATTCATTCCACTTACATTAGGCTGTCTTACTCAACGCAGCCCCAATGCAAGGGCAAAACAAATTGGCTTGATTCCAATTGCTTCTGAGTACACCAATGCAATGCCCATTGGTGTATTTCCCCACACTTCATGTCCAATAGCCACAACAGGATGTGAGAGAAAATCCCTCCAAAGAAAGAGGAATCCCTGGTGGTCAACAGGGTCACCAGTACTAGACTTCTCATTGGAAGATATCCAATCTATTGCTGTTCTGAAGACAAACCTAAATTTGGGATTATCCTTCACCATTACCGTCACCAGCACAAATAGAGAGGGTGAATCTCCATATTGGGGACACAGATGACAATAAAGGCCTAGCATGTGCTCTAATCCCTCTACACTCTATCCAAAACAAAAAAATAAGTTTTGGATTTAGTTACACTTTAAGACCCCATTCTGTACACTGTGCAGTACATTACACACTCTACACTACCTTGAACGCTGCCCTGTACGTTATATACTTCCCACCCCAAATCATCAGAGTATTGTCAAACAGCGGTTCTATACTGCTCATTGAATGAGTACATTTTTTCTAGCAATAAAAAATATACCTTTCCTTTAAAGGGCATTCATTTTTTTACAGATTTTACACAAAACCCCAAACCTTAACATTGAAGATTAGATATAGTAAAGAATATATAAAGCAATTTAAAAAAAAAATTTGAATCAAGTAGGAAACGATTAGAAACCCTGTCATGTGTTTTGCTGTCTGTGTTCCCACTGGAAAGATTTTTTCTTTTAAGTAACCATTGTCGCCAGATATGAATTTAAGGAAAAACCCAAAATTTTAAGTTGTCACCGAAACAGTATTAAAGTAGAAATATTCAAATGGGGACACTTGTTACTGTATTTGCTGTATAATAGAGGATTTATCTTATGTATCTACCAAACTGAGAGTGAAGAGCAAGCTCCCCAATAGAACACAAACGGCAAAAGAAAGAAAACCTGACAGGGATTTGAACCAGCCCTTACACTATCCAAAAAAGAAAAGTTGCCTTTAGATATGCTTTAAGATCCTGTATAACAAATATATGCAAAATAAATCATTGTATTTTTTACACGAATGGCACAAAACCTAATTTTAATCTCTAGAGATCCTGTAAATAATATAGAAAAGAGTCCAGATTTAATATGATCTCTTTATGGCAACATGGTAATATACATGTGACTGCTGAAAGGCAAATAACTGTTTATGTAGCCAAAACCTTTAGAGCATCATACTCCTCTTAAAGAGAGCTGGCCATGAATGGGATTATGCAAGAATCTGAATATTCTCACTGATATTAACCCTGTTCTGTCAGCATTAGGTCAGCCAGCTAACAAAACAACAATTGTTAGATCTCAAGTGACCCCTTCTCTATGACACTTACAGCCAAGAGTCAGGTTAAGAGTGATTATGGTTGAGTTTACTTTCAGGACAATATGGATGCCAGTTGGGAAAACTGATTAGAAAGGAAATACTTCTAGATTGTAAGCCCTTAGGTGCTCGTTACCATCTTATCTTGAATTGTATTGTGATTGTAATGTCTTCCTTATATTGTAAAGCGCTGTGCAAACTGTTGGCGCTATATAAATTCTGCATAATAATAATAATAGTATGGGCATCATTTGCCAAGATTTCCTGAAGGAAAGAAATGTCTCAAATATACCTAGGTGTCGAAGTTCTGCTAAGCCCCCAGGGTCCAGAGCCATACCACTACATAAAATATACTGATCGACTCTGAGCCACAATACGTGTAAGTATAGCTGCCAGTTTTGTCTATCTTTCGTGCCATATTTTATATTCATCCATTGTACTTTTTGGAGGGTATAAATATTGACAGCAAAAGTTCATTATATATTAGGTGAATGTTTTCTGAGAGCATGTGGAAAAATCTTGGGATCTGGGATTCAACCTATTACTAATAAACCCATTACATTTTGACTCCTTTTATTTAATTTTGAAACACATTAGCTTTAACAAGTTACTAATGATTAATGGCAGTGCACAATTGCACGTAGCAGAGGGACTTAAAAGCAGAAAGACAGTGCTGCAGAGGGACATTTTACTTCATTACTTGCAGGTCCCTCGTAAGATCCCAGTTCTCCGCACTGTTCTTGTCCTGCAACCTCTTCTGTGCCTCGCAGGGTGTGAGCTCCCTGGGTCATATCAGGACACCGGGTGAAATATCTGTGTTTTATGGAACAAACCTCAGTGCTGGCTTTAAGACCACAATAAATTAGCCAAAACCTAAACTGAATAATAGATTGCAGTTACCATAGAAGACAGACAGCTGGCAGCATACATTCTGAGCTCTCGTTTCTGAAAACATATTATGCTTGCTGGCAGGAGGTGCAGCTGAAGTGGAAAATGTCCTTAACTGTTGACTGTTGTGTACAAGTATGGGAGAGCGCAGCGTGAAAATATAGAAAACTGTACAATGTCATTAGTATCGTTTACAGGAAATTGTATTTTCTTGTGGATGACCTCAAGCTGGTAACGGGAAAAATTAAATATCAGAGCAGGAAAAGGAGAAACAGGTTCTAAGAATAAAAAGCTTCAGGGATGATTTATGAAACTGCAGAAAAAAAAGGCTAACACAACACAAGCGGAGCAGTTGCACACAACATCCAATCAGAATTGAACTTTTCCAGAAAATCAAAAATAAGTGTATCTAAACCCAAAAAATGTATTTGTGCATGTTTCCTAAATGCTTGTTGATCATGCCAGTTTCTGCTCTGTCTTTCTCTATGGCTTTTTATAACGGGCTGACCAAAAGCTCCCAATTCTGTAGGACAGTTGTCGACGCCCGGTTTTCATCCAATGTGCTGCGGTCTATGCCCCCTTGCTGGTTGACCATTTAGCAGCTTAGGCAGGGACTTCCTGCAAATGTAAAGGTGCACATACACCTGCCGATTATCATAAGATTTTTGGCAGGTTAGTGGCGTGCTTGGAAGACAAATGCCGAACAGGCCGGTGTGCAGTCAAGTCAGAAAGACGAAATTCAACCGCTGTATGGCCAGCTTAACTGACTCTCTACTGGCAGCTTCAACAACAGGTAATATAAGTATGTTACAGGGGAAACTAAGAAAAAACTGCTAGTGAAAGTCTGTATAAGAAATGTATTTTTTTTAATTTTTCTTCCTATAGTCACACTTTAAATCTTTTGGTTGCATTGGATAACAGCTCCACATTTGATCTTGTCTTATTTGCTCTAGTTTTTAAAATAACCCCAATTATTTGGTCTATAATTAGTATAATTAAATAGCTTCAATATCATGTTGTGCTCTATTTTTCTAATCGTACAGTAACTGAACAACTAAAAGAAAAAAAACCCACAAAAATCTCTAAACACACCAAAACAAGAAAAGAAGAGAAGAAAAGAGTTACAACTCAACACCTTGAAAAAATTAGGGCCTTGGTTCTCAACTTGTGGGTCTTGACCCCAAAGTGGGTCGTGACCCCATGTTCTGTGGGTCGCCGCGTGTCTTCCAATTTTCTAGGTGAGAGGCTCCTCAGCCTCCCCCTAGCGCAGCACTGTCAGTTCTCACACCGAGCAGCCATTCAAAATATGCTGCACGGTGCCGAGTGTCAGCTTGAGATGGGGTGGGCTGGGGTTATGGCTGCGAGAAAGCTCCATACGTGCATTGCTTACAGCTCCCCTGCTGTCCTGTAGAGGTGCCTGGACAGGTGATGCACATATAGAAGGAGCTCCATCACAGTGCATTCTGATGTGGGAGGTGCCTTGCATTGCCATTCAGTTGAATGGCATCCCAAATGCATCTCCCACGCCCGCATCGGAACGCGTGGTACCACATGCCATGTCTTCCATTGCCGTTCAACTTGGGTCGCGACTCAATGACCAAGGACAAATGTGGGTCCTGAGGTTACACAGGTTAAGAACCACTGAATTAGGACAATGTAATCAAAAGCAAACACTGAGAGCTCCAACACAAATGTCACTAGTTACACTAACAAATTTTTCTTATCATAAATGTTTGATAACAGTGAAACAAATCTTCTTAGCTGAGTCAAATCAGAAACCACAAAGAAAGAAAAATTGAACAAAGGCTTGAGCTGGGTAGGCCAGGGAAAGGGTTGAGGATCATCAGATGTCATAAAGGTTTGACAGAAAACAAATGAGAACTAAGCGGCTTCGAACATAGTCCTTAACTATCCCTCATTTGGAGAGACTCCTTTTGTTATTAGAACCAAATCTGTGCCTCTTTCTTCCTCATTTGTCTGGCTTTTAGTCTGATGTATATAACTGTCTGTGAAAGTTCCCAATGGTCCAGGTCATGATATAGTTAGTAGCAGTTAGTCCATTCATCTAGACTTGTTCCATAATGTTGAAGGCATTTTGCAGCTTATCCAATCGTCTTCTTCTGTTCCAATGAGTGTCAGGAACATATCCCAGCATTTATAACAGTATGGGTAACTCAGTCACATTAATCCTCCCACCCTGACAGCTCCCATTTTGCTCTTGCACAAAGAACATTTGCCTTAACACATTCTATGGTGATTAGATTGATGGGACTGAATTACCTGCATGGGTACAAATGCTGGGGTGTGTTCCTGACACATTAGAACTGAAAAGGTGGCTTGGAGAAGCTGCAAAATGTCTTGCACATTACAGAATGTAACTAACTGTTCAGATGTATCTAACACACAAAAAAATATGTATTATTTAACCATGAAAAGTGTTTTATTTCACTAAATCTTTAATTCAGCTTCCAAATTATTGCATCTATTATTTTAGCCACCTGAGGACAGGCCACTGTAAATGGCCAGTCTGCTAGTGCACTGGTCCGGGAGGACATGCCTGTATATCCTCCCGTGAACGTATGCCTGTGCGCAACTGTCATTAGAAAGCATAGAGCCGCGGCTTTACACATGGCCGGGTTCTGTGTCCTTTGATCACTGTGATTAGTTATCGCAGCAATCACATGGCAATGTTTACATTGCCAAGCCCTCCCCTTCCTCTTACCTCAGAGGCAGGGGAGAGTAAAGAGAGTAATGAATGAATGAGACATCTATGGATTACTTCCTAGCATTTAAAAAAAACGAAATAAAATTTCAAATATTTTTAGCCTTTTTAACCCCCCTCCTCTCCTACTTATGTTAGATCCATTCTGGCTATGCTCTGACCTGTATATTAACCCTTTTACCTCCCTTATCATGCATATCTATACATTAATCCCTTCATCTCCATCCTCCCACTGCATGTGACCTGTACATTAACCCCTTCACCTCCGCCTTCCTCTGTCCATGACCTGTACATGTATTGGATCTTGTGCACTATTACCAATCTCAATGTTTTAACCCCCTCATTACCAGCATTTTTTTTCATGTTCAAAAAATTGCAGCAAATAAATCAGATCACCTTGAAGTGTTTACTTTTGAAAAGGGGGTCAGTTCGGGGATTTTCTACTGTCCTGACATTTTTATTTGCTATAATTTAAAAACAAACATTTTCAAAATTGTTTTGGTCTTTTCTTTACTTTTTATAGTAAAAAATAAGATAGTGGTTATTAAATACCACTAAAAGAAAGCTATATTTGTCACAAAGAAAGATAGAGAATTCATTCTGTTACAGTGTTGTGTAACAGAGGAATTCTCAGCCAAACTTGCAGAGCGCTGAAAACTTAAAAATGGCCTAGTAATGAAGGGGGTGTAAAATGCCGGTACTGAAGTGGTTAAAAAGCCAATATAAAGGAAAAGTAGAAGTGAACAAAGCACTCAAAGTCAGTTTTACCAATCATTATAGAAAACCCCCAACAATGTTTGTGTTTTTTTATCTAAAGCCAAAATGTTTTGGATAGAGTAGGGAAGAGTTAAAACCCTGTCAGTTTTTTTTTTTTTACATTTCTCTCCCATTGAGGGAATTTAACTTCGTGTCCAATACACATCACATAAAGTGAGAGGGATATCTGTAAAGTTAGAGAAAACCTCTCTTAGACAGCTGTCACCAGAACAAGTGCTCTCAATGGAACACTCTCCCTTTATTCCTGATCCAATGACAACTCAAAATGATGGATTTTTCTTTAGATTCAGCCTCAGTGACAATGGTCACTAGGACAAAAAGAGAGGGTGATTACCGCCCCCCCTCCAGTCAGCACACAGATAGAAATAAAAAATGAACAGGGGTACTACCTTTTTCTACTCTATCCAAACTAAAAAAGAAAAATAGATGGGCTTCAGATATACTTTATTTCTTCATGATGTGCATAACTGGGGGCATGGCATGGGGGTGTCCTTTGTCTTCATACTATGCTATTATGTGTCCCTTTTTCCCACCTTAGATAGTTAGGAGCTATACATCTAAGAAAGCCTGGTGTATGAATACATTTGTGCCAAGGACCATGTAAGTGCATCTCTAAAAGATCCTTCGCACTGTGGATGTAAAGGGGTGCTTGGCAGGTGTTTTCTGACTTTTATAATCAACCCCACTTTTATAATCACAGGTCTGAATGTATGCACTGGGACAAGAGCATCTCAGTTCAACTTGCCAGAGGAAAGGGTTTTGCAAAGCAGCAGCTTGAATACTATAAGCAGCTTTCAGAGGGTGGATTCTTATTGTTTTCTATTACTTCTCCATGCAGACCCACCCTTCTAGGAGAAAAGTTCAGCCATGGGTGTAATGCTGCCTGAAAAACATACAGCCTTGCACGCCTTTCTGCAAACAATACAGTGTGAACAGTGCCTAAGATCAAAGTTTCATGCATATGAACTGAAGTTCATTTAACTGTTCCCTGTGTGTCCTCTTTTCAGAGTTTAGTATTTTGTGAGGCCATTTGTTCATTTCTACTGAAAGCTGCAAGGGAACACTAACCCTAAACTCTAGGCAAATGTATACTATTGTGATAACAAATGCTATATTATGATATAAATACTATCGTAGTGATACTGGCAGCGATAATATTATGACATTGAAAATGTAATGCAATGAAAGCTAAATAAAAAAAAAAAAAAACAACACAAAATGAAATGACACCTATAGTAGTTTATAAGGAGATTGGTAATCAAAGAGGAGTTCAATGACCATATAACAGTGCAACACCACACAGTAAATGCTTCCATATAGGTCTTAGAACTCCAGATTATTTTTCAACTATCCATACAAGCTGCTGTAAGGGTATATACACTCTGTAATTCCAAAATGACAAATCTGTGCTCTTTCCTGCCTGTGCTAGTAAATCCCGGGTTCTAAGAGTCTGTTCCCTGCTTGCATCCAGTTACCACCTTAAATCTGGGTATAAAGGGTGTCGTTCAAAATTCCCATCAGAACATTGGATAAAGCTATCATAGAGTTGATGAATGTCATTCGATATTCTGATTGGTTTTAACATTTGATTTTGGAATAAATTGAGTTTCTCCAATTAAAACCACATTCACTGTTAGAAGGTCGTTCCTTTGGGAAAACTTTTTTGACTCTCTTACTCTTTTGATTTTCGGTTACCATGGTTGAATTTGATTGTCGATTTCGTCCTATTAACTAGGGATGTTAGGATACCAAGTACCGCACAAGTACATGTACAGATACTTTTCAAGCTCCAAGACTATACTAGAGAAAAATTCTAAAGTTAGGAGGCAGCTGTCATTTTAAAGGAGTATACAAAATTCGAATGAACATGCAGAAAATAACTGTTTTGAATGAAATTCTATCCATGTAGACCAAGCTTAAGGAAGCACTTGGCAGGTTGCCTAGCAGCAGTCTTGCATCTCTTGCTCGTGACTTCTCTTCCTTCTACTAATGGGAAAAATGTCATGCCTTACCTCTTGACTCCTATCACTAGAGGGAAGGACTGATCAGCACTTAGGTGCATTCAGGTAGTGGAGAGGCTACTGTAAGGTCACCTGCTGGTTTATGAAGGTAAAACAGGAGAATGGTAATAGCAACAAATGAAGATAAACATTTAACAATGGTTATAAACTTGACATTCTCATGATGGAACATGAGGTTCTTCAAATTATTCTGTGGTATAAGGGTCACGGTTGTTTTTCACTTCCCTGGACACTCGAAATCACTCATCCCACACGCCAGTCCTGGTAGATGTACATCCCGGCTGGTTTTGGAAGTGTGGAGACGGAGCACAGCCGGTTTCTTGTGGCGTGAGTTCAGCTGACTTGGAATCCTCCAGCAAAGTCTGACTGAACAGATCTGATGACCCTTTGTGGCAACTACACTTTCTGCGGATCTTCGAGTATATTTGGAATCTCTCACTGTGGAGACCCCCACTTGCACCATTGCTGCTGACTGCTGTTTCAATGTGCGGCCGCACATATAATTTTTCTGCAATCTCAATCAAAGTTTGCGGGTCAGTGAGAGCGCCCAGAAAGGGGCAAGGGAAGGGCGCTTACATCGTTACAGCCCTACCAACATACCCCTCTCTCTGAATCCTAAACCATTGCCACAGGATACACTCTTTGAAGTGAAGCATTACTCAACCATCTAGCGCTGAGGGATTCGAGCAGGACTGTCTCTCCCTAAACCGTATGAGTTGTGAGTAACTTTGGATACTTTGTATCCGTACATGAAACACAGTGCATGTATTTATATTAATTAGATCTTCTCTACACCAGCAGGCTTGCAGATTCTCCGTGTTACTATTTATTACTGTTTGTTCAAGGGAAGTTTTTTAATTGATTTTAGTGTTTTGTTATGGATGTATTGTTTTCGTCTATTCCTGTTTCTTTATAAATAAATGAATTTTCTAATTAAATTTACATGTTATACCTGTCTACTAAACCAACTCTGAGAAAGGGATTTCTTAATTAGGGGATATTCCGATTTTTGATAAGTTTTGTCGAAACCCTGGAGTTTGGTGTATCATATTGTTTATTAGAAGTTTTTTCGCGTAACTCCTTATGCTCCCCTGTTTGCTGTAGATATTCTGTGGTATTCATTATTTATGTGGTGTATGTTTTTTACATGCTTCATTGAGGGGTTTGGGAATCTGTGAATATGGGTGGTTACTTCCTTAGTAGGTTGTTGCCTAAAATATACACTTTATTCATTCTGTACTTTGTTATGCACATAACTGTGTGCCCTGGACTTCAATCTTTCAAAGAAATTGTAAATCCCTTTTAGATTGTAAGCCCTCAGGGGCAGGGCCCTCCTTACCATCTTGTCTTGATTTGTATTGTGATTGTAATATCTTCCCTATATTGTAAAGCGCTGTGCAAACTGTTGGCGCTATTTAAATCCTGAATAATAATAATAATAATAATAA
>NW_017307124.1:346572-353908 GCF_000935625.1 Nanorana parkeri
TCCCTTTTAGATTGTAAGCCCTCAGGGGCAGGGCCCTCCTTACCATCTTGTCTTGATTTGTATTGTGATTGTAATATCTTCCCTATATTGTAAAGCGCTGTGCAAACTGTTGGCGCTATATAAATCCTGAATAATAATAATAATAATAATAAATCAGAAAATTGCAATAATTTCTTATAAATGTTGATGAGTGCTGTGATACAATTTTTAATGCATTGTTTGAAAATCCTCTATTTTCGTGCCATGCTGGCCATAAAACAAGCCCCTATTTCAATGATTTAACACAGTATGATTTTAATTGTGTGGGCTCTCTATAGGCTTTGTGAGTAGCCTCTTCTATTAAATGATGACCTGATCCAGCACCTCATGCATCCCTGCAGCAGCAGATCACATATAATGGTGCTCTATTGATCGCTATTATCAGCAAGCAATAGATATACTATCATAGTGAATTGTTGCTGCAAAAGTAGGCAGGTAGATGATTTCTGATCTGGCTAAAGCTGCCCATACCCCTATAGATTATCTGCAGATTTTCTATAGTCAGATGGAAAAAGTGCAACAGATGCCTCCATCTACGCTAAACTGTGTGGATGGAGGAATCTCCCGCTGGGTCAAGCTTCAGTATCCTGCTAGTCGGCCTCACTGGCTCTTAAAATACCTGAACAATGCTTGCATCCAATCAGATTGTTCAGGTATTTTGACAGTCAGATGGCCCAACTAGCAAGATACTGAAGCTTGGCCCAGCGACCATACAATCTGATTGTACAATTCTCTTTAAATCTACCGTAAACTATGTAGTGCAGGGCCTGCCTGATTTGTTACTAATTGCATGGGTTGTTTAGATATATTTACAAATATTACGAACAGCGCTCTCGGATTGGGCCTAGGGAATAGGGTACTGTAGTTCTGCCTCGCCTGCAGCCCTAAGAGACAGGAGGAGTGCCTGCACTTGTGAAACAAAAAACAAACGTGAGGGCGCGAGGCTAGGGGGACTATGAAACTGGTAGTAGCACAGTGGAGAAAATAAGAGGAAATGGTTCACTTACTTTAAGTGGGTCTCGGGACCAGATGGATGTGACAGTGTGTCCGTGTCCCCGCTGAGGCAATGTGAAGTGCCAGTGATGTGAGGACTGACGTCAGGCTGGGCTGCAGCTGCGGGTGGAGGAAATCGGGCTGTGAGATGGATGTGTCTGGGCCAGTGTCCGTGCCGTGGTGAAGATGCAGGATGGAGAATCGGTCGGGATGTTGGTGAAGTGAGGAAGGATCAGGTTGGTGAAGTAGTGGGTGGAGGCTCGGGAGCAACGCGTTTCGAGGATGTTACCTCTTTGTCAAGCTCATTAGGAATGAGTCAAGATATATTTACATGACTTTGGTATATCTAAAGGAGATATACCAAAATCAGTGCAATCAGATCATAAAGTTTATGGACAGCTTAAAAATGAATGCTGGAGTGACAGGAAATATCGATGAGACTTTCCCTATGAAACACAATGCATTGTGTTCTACTATGGTGCTACAGAGTGCTCTAAGTGGGAACTCTGTAGGTGTTTAGCAAACCTATGAGCTGAACTGAACTATTCAACAATGTGGGATAGCAGATGTCAATGACAACTGTTGGTTCCAGCACTAAAGCCCACCTGAACTGAGATCTAGTAGGCCCTGCACAGGCCACATTTTGGGCACCAAGGCTTTAGTTTTTTTTCTCTGCAGACAAACCAGAATCAGACCTAGGGTCTGAGTTGATGGGCTTTTGCACATAGGTTTTGCATTCCCATACCAGTCTAAAGAAAGGCAAAACTCACATGAAGCAAGTCGTCAGATCAGAAAGAGATCATCATGTGCACCTGTGAATGATCTTAAAAGCATCTTAAACGGCTATCAGACTGATGCCATCGATGCAAGCCCAAAGTCTGTCGACACATGCCATTTGTCAGTTTAATAAACCACAGCACTAAAAAATATCTAATCACTTTTAGGTCTCAGACTTTGGGATATTCATAAAATACCAATAATGGTAAATATAGAGATTTATGGAGTAGTGCAGTCAAAAGCAGAATGTGAATTTCAGGACCGCATATACAATTGTAATGTCTGACTGGGGTGCACCTTTAAGCTTCATGCAAAATATTTTAAGCTTGCCAACACATCCATCTCGAATAGGAAACATGGTGGTAACATTTCAGAAATATGTGCTAATAAGGTACAATTTGCTTAATTAAAATTTTGAAAATGTTATTAAAAACCTGCACCGTCAAATTTAACTAAAAGGATTACCTAAAGTGCATATTGCTGATAGGCATGTATTATGCCTTTTTTTTTAAAATTACAACAACAGCTTATGACAAGCTGCATGTGGAATTAGGCCATCCATCATCAGAAACACATAAGCGGTATTTATAGACTGTCATGTAAATAGCACTTACATCACTAAAGTTATTAAATCATCATTATATTTTGGTTTACATTATTCCCTTTATTAAATTAGTTTTTGTTTTTTTAAGCTTGTCATGTTTCCTAAATTGCCTCTTAAGCCAGCAAAACAGCTGCATTAAAATACCGTAGCACCCAACTTTCTAAAATAGGAAATAGGGACAGCTTACAACACAAAAGATGTAAGCAAAGGTTACACCCCTGTCACGGTAAACCCCCCAACAGCCATTGCTCTCTGCAGGGACATGATCGAAAAGTGAGCGAGCGACCGTATGTGTTCGCTCACTCTCCGATCTATTGAGCCGACGTGTGACAGTTCCATTGTCACACGGCGGCTCAAACTACGAGGATGAGTGATTTTCACTAACCTCATTGTTCTCCTTTAAGAAGAGGGGTTTACATGTTGTTAATGGTTACTACATTTGTTGTTTATACATAGCCAAATATAGTTATATGTATTTTTCTGCATATTTTTCCATTAAGATTGTTTTTATTACCTACATATGCATTCTTGAAAAGGTGGACTTTGCTCCAACAAAACATGCTGGATGGATACAACATCACCATCTATCTAGACCTAAATTTGTAAAGGGCATTCAGTTTAAGATTACCAGTTTATTATAATATATGAAAACCTGAACACAGAGTTCTGTTTATCTAATCTTATCATCTACAAAATATTTCTGCCTTTTGTGATTTACAGTATAATGGTATGTGGGAATTCCACTCACTCATCTGGTTAGGTGAATTCCGCTAATCAAGGGCTGTGCATGCATATATGCCAAAGTACACACAGATATACTGTAAATATACATATGTCCATGTTATCAGTGTCTAGAGCACTCTCTGTACATGCCAGGGTTGATTTACTAAAGGATTAGGGCATGTTCACTTTCACTTTACAAAGTGAATTTTTACTTATCTTAATGAATGAGGTGAAACATAGGGGGCTATTCACGAAGGAGTCGAAGGATCCAGCCGTAGCTTCGGCTGATCCTTCGGCTCTCTTCGGCCGCTGGAGCACTTCAGTTCAGGTGAACCAAAGCGCTGCTGTACGGGCTATTCACTTTAGCCTGTACAGCAGCCGGTGGTGGCCGAGTGGCTCTCCCAAGCCGAAGGCATATGCTTCGACTGAGCCGAAGTGACACCTGAAGTGAGGCGAACGGCCTGCTGTAAGCCCCGCAAATGATAGCCTGCTCCGCCCAGTTGTAATGACAGAATAGCGTCACCAAATTACCTGTCATTAAACAATAACAACTGGGTGGAGCTAGAAGACTCTTTAAAACATTTTTTTTTAAATTTTACGCTTTATTTTTTAAAAATATTTTTAAAACTTTTTTTAAAAAACTCTTTTCATTGATTTTCTATTCTGCTCAATACCACGGAGGTACTGAGCAGAATAGCCAAGCCAAATACCGCTCAGCGGCATTCGGCTATTCACTCACTACCGTTCGGCCTCTATGAGAATAGGGCCGAACGGCAGTGAGTGAGCTGCCAGAGCTTCGGCTCAGCCGATCCAGATGTTGCATCGGCTTAGTCAAAGTCCTTCTGCACTTTTGCTCTGCATGTTCGGCTGACCGAAGGCAGCCGATGTACGGCTGAAATCAGCCGTACTGAGCCGGAGTGAATAGCCGAACGTTTTCTAGCTTACTTCATTTCGGCCGGGCTATTCATTCAGCTGCCTTTGGCAGCTTTGTGAATAACCCCCATATTAATAAATTATCTTTACAATAAATACACAATCATGTGTAAGGGGAAAAATTCTGGCTAGCACATGATTGGAAGACCAAAGTCAGCACAACCTCACCTCATTTACAGAGCTAGGTGAATTTTCTTTTTGCAAAGGGAATATAAACTGAGCTAAGTGAATGAAGTGAAGATGCACTGACATCAATCATTTACCTACATGAATATAACATTTCAGTTTCTAAATTGTTCTTTAACATGGTTGGGAATTTTATAAAGTGAATTTTAATTTTGTTAAATCTCATTTACTAACATTAGGGAAAATTAACTTTGCAAACTAAAAATTCACTTTGAATTGAACATGTTCTACTCCTTTAAGAAATCAGGGTCATTGTGTATGGCCAAATTCCTTGGAAATAATAATTTTTATTTACTAAGAGGCTGTGAATGTTCCCTTACATAAGTGAATAGGCTAAAACCTGTGTTCACTTAGAATACGCAATCATATGCAAAAGGGAAAAAAAACCACTTGATGGGAAAACAGGAATGTCAATTCAAGTAGATTTTTCACCAGTCATTGCACTTTGTCATTGCCTCCTCCCATCTCTCTATTTTACAATTACAAACAATTTTCAGTGAGGGAATTAATAGAAACGTGTTTGAAACAAATTCTGTCTCAACTTCGTCTCAACTGGAGCACAGCTAATCAGCTTTTAAATTTTAATTTTCTAAGCCGTGTGGAAAAAATGAAAAATAGAAGATGATTGGTTGCTATAGGCAGCTGCAACAGCTGAGATAGAACTTGAGTCAGACATTTTTTATTAATCCCCCCATTGTGTATATATATTGGAGCCTGTATATGTACAGATAACACACATAGTCCAGCCAAAGAAATTCTGATCAATAGGTCTTGTGTACACGTTGGCAGCTGAGACATCCCTCTAATAAATCTTACACACACATGTTTTAATATACCAATGCATGCATTATGTAGGCTGTGTTTAAGATGCATGTCACAATAATATATTAGTGGAGCTTCACTTTATCACTTTAGAATCACTTTAAAAGCAACTTATAAATGTCAATATAGACAAACACTTAGGGCTTACAAACTTGTATTTCAAGGTAAAGTATGCTGTATAAATGGACATTTAATGATGCAGATGCCGGCTTATGAGGGATAATAATTCAACAGGACAATTTCTGTAATTTTGGATTGATAACCAACTAACCTAGTACAAGTTGCCTATAAATCCTTACAAGCTAATTGCTCAATAATTGTCCTTTAGAATCTATAGCCTAATGTAAAGAATCCTATCCCATAAAAACCCAACAGACTGAAATGCTTCCAGTTTTCCCTGCCCTAAACTGAAATCCACATTATGCATCCTCTAGACCAGGAATCCTTTAACCTCTTAGTCTGAGGACTCATATAAGAAAGTCGTAACCCACGTTGATCATTTTTATCAAAGCCATACCAAGACAAATAACAATAGACATATAATAACAATTGAAACACACAAAAAATGGGGGGGTTTCTGCAATACATCACTGCAGAACAATGTTGCCTATAGTGTTGGTGGCTAGCTAAAAAAAGCTACTGTCATACAAGCTGATTCTGCCTCAGATGACTTGCCTTCTGCCTTGACATTGAGGAATTCTTTGGGGGTTTTTTCATGCTGTAGACGTTTTTGGTTAAAAAAATGCATTTTTACTTGTTAAATTTAAAACTTTAATTACTAAGAACTTTCCCACATAGAACACATTGCGTGCACTCTTCTCCATTTCTGAAAGCTTTAGCAAAGCCAAAAGAAATAAGATAGTTGTTATATTTTCTTTTAGTAGTAGACATTTCCAACTAGTGCCAGGTCACGCCACCTCACAACCTTGTCTGTGTAATTGCCTCTGCCCCCCAACCTCACACGTGTTCCAGTTCCCTCTACATATCTGCGCTGTTAGTCATAGCCAGTATGCGCTTAGACACAGAATCAAGCATGTGAAGGCAAGCCGGCCAGCTCCCTAATTTCAGGGGCTGGAGGGGGCAGCGCACTGAAGTCAATGGCCCATCTTTAATACTGATTGGACCCTGGGCAAACATTTTCTTTCTCTCACCTCCCCAACACCTGGGGAAAAAAACAGCACACATAGATCATAGACTTC
Organism: Nanorana parkeri; assembly: GCF_000935625.1. Classification (NCBI taxonomy): domain Eukaryota; kingdom Metazoa; phylum Chordata; class Amphibia; order Anura; family Dicroglossidae; genus Nanorana; species Nanorana parkeri. The sequence continues at coordinate 352,849 of NW_017307124.1, forward strand.
TCTCAAAAAAACTTTGACTGCAGGATTTCAAACCGATTGCAAGCTCAGCCGTTTATATTAGGGATACACCGATATATCGGCCGCCGAAACATATCAGCCGTAAATGCCACTTTTGGCATCATGTCTCCAGGGTCTCAGGATGACTCTCAGGTGGTCAGTGCGGGGATCTCTGGTGGTCGGTGCAGTATTTAGTCAGACTCAGGACATTCCAACATACAGTTGGTTAGACCCCCACAGAGCCCTGGCGGGATCCCACAGAGCCCTGGTGAGATCCCAAAGAGCCTTGGTGAGATCCCAAAGAGCCCTGGTTAAACTAGGGCTCTGTGGGGTCTCACCAGTCCTGGTAAACCCCACAGAGCCCTGGTGAGAACATACAAAGCCCTGGTTTAACCAGGGCTCTGTGAGGGCTCACCAGGGCTCTGTGGGGACTGGTTAGACCACACAAAGCCTGGTAAAACCCCACAGAGCCCTGATTAAGCCAGGGCTCTGTAGGGTCTCACCATGGCTCCGTAGGGTCTCGCCAGGGCTCTGTAGGGTCTAACCAGCTTGGTTAGACCCCACAGGGCCCTGGTGAGATCCCAAAGAGCGCTGGTGAAATCCCCAAAGAGCCCTTCAGAGCTCTATAGGGTCTCATCAGGGCTTTGTAGGGTCCCAAAAGGGCTCTGTGGGGTTTAACCAGGGCTGGTGAGACCCCACAGAGCCCTGGTGAGACCCTGCAGAGGCCTGGCTAAACCAGGGCTCGGTGGGGGCCTCACCGGGGTAGCAGGCCTGTGGGGGTCTCACCAGGGCACTGTGCTGGCCGTGTCTCGGGGGTGGGAGCTGGCAGGAGCGTGCTGACATAGTCTCCATCTGCTGCTGAAGATAAACTCCAAACTCCAAGCCAGAGATCCTCATGTGGTGGATGGGAGGGGTGAGGTCTCTTCTCATTGGCTGGTGGGCAGAGCTCCAGAAGACCGAGTGGATGGACCGTACAGACGATCGAGGAAACGTATGAGCGCTCAGCCCTGTCACTGTCAAACTGAGAGTCTCAGTTTGACAGCGGCAGGGCTGAGAGCTCACA
>NW_017307124.1:354257-355017 GCF_000935625.1 Nanorana parkeri
GGGCCCCTATGAATAATAGGGGCCCGACGCTGAAGTGCTGTCCTCTGCAAAGGCTCCCCACCTCAGCGTTGAGCCCCTATTATTCAGCCTTTGGCACCAGCTGCTTGCTGCTACTGTGCTGGTGCAGAATCAGCACAGTAGCAGCAAGCAGGTGGTGCCAAAGGCTGAATAGGGGTCCGACGCTGGGGTGAGGGCAAAGGAAGCTGCTGTCCTCTGCAAAGGCTTTCCCTACCCTCACCCCAGGGTCGGGCCCCTATTCAGTCTTGGACACCAGGCCAGCTGCTTGCTTTTACTGTGGTGATCTCTGCAGAAAGCCCCCGTCGGCCATATAAACTAAGCTGCTGTGCTGTCCCCCCCAGCCCCAGGCCAGACACCAAGCCTCAATTGCTGCTATCCCCCCCAGCCAGCCCCAGACTCATCTCACTCAGCAGCTGTTGCTGTTCCCTTCCCTCCCAGCTCCAGATCATTGCTGTCTTACCTTACCAGTGCAGTGACTTGACTACACACAGGCTCTGCCGCTCAGCCTCCAGCTCTGAGAGCTCCGCGGCTGCCCCTGAGGAAAAAAACCCCTTCCTGCATGTGGGCAGGAATGTACAAAAACATCACATTGGATGGGGGGTTTGGGACGTACCAACTGTTCCGTACGAGTCGTACGGAACAGTTGGTACGTCCCAACCCCCCCATCTAATGTCATGTTTTGGTACCTTCCTTCCCACATGCAGGAAGGTTTTTTTTTCCTGTGCTGATTCTACGGTACGAC
>NW_017307124.1:355162-361248 GCF_000935625.1 Nanorana parkeri
GTACAGGGACTGCAAGAATCTAATACCAGGTTGAATTCACTTACTTACACGTGTTACATTTAAACAATATATTAACAATGTAATAATGATTACACAGCAATACTTTGTGTCTTTTATATCTGCCTAGAGTTTAGTTTTAATATAATAATAAAAACATGAAAGAACAAGCATTCATAAATATTAAAGTCACATCAATAATTACTTTATGGTAACTTTGGTAAATTAACTCAAAATATGTGCTCACTAAAAAAAACACTATACTTTCCCTTTTAAAGTGTTACAAGTGTTATATTCTAAAATATTAGAATTAACATACAGAATTAACAAATACATGACATATGTGTAAAAGCTTCTTTATTGGTGGACTGTTTGCATGAGTCTTCACAACTGATTGCAGCACTTGGCAGAACTGCAGCATTTTGTGAATACGTCTAGCCTATTATGTGACCTACATGAGTTGTTGGGACTTGTAATCAACTGTGCATTTGTTTGAGACTGACCATGGTTCCTTGTGATCCCTGTAGCAGGGTCACAGTTACTTACATTTGTTTGAATGCCAAAATCAATCACTGGGAAGTTTCATGTAATCCACCTGCCCTATAGCAGCATAGCCCTAAGGCGGTGTAAATGGTCAGTTATGGATTATAAAGAACAGAGTGGAAAGGTTTTTGTTTTGCTGTTTGTCTCCGCAGTATAATCAGGTAAATAACCATCCTTCAATTTTCATTACGGTATCAAAACAGGTTGAGAAGCTTACAAATGTACATTTGTATCCCTTAAAGTGAAACCTAAAGGACAAAATTGAAAAAAGGTTTTGCCTTACATACACTTTAAAGCTTCAAAATATAAAATTTGGAAAATGTTTCATCTATAACCCAGATTCACAAAACCAACCCAGCACGTCACTTTTGGACAAAATATTTCCCAAATTAGCAAAATCCTAGGGGGTTATCCACAAAGGTGCTGAAGGCAGCCGAGTGAATAATCGAGCCGAAGTGAAGTGAGCCGAACAACGTTTGGCTATTCACTTGTGCTCAGTGTACATCGTCTGAAATAACCCGTACATTGGCTGCCCTCGACTGGTGTTCGGCTGAGCCGAAGTGCAGGAGGACTTCGACTCAGCCGATCCAACATCGGGATTGGCTGAGCCAAAACTCACTCGCTGCCGTTTGCCTCTATTCACATAGGGGTCGAACGGCAGTGACTGAATAGCTTAATGCCGACGAGTGGCATTCAGCTCGGCTATTCTGCTCAGTACCTCCGTGGTACTGAGCAGAATAGAAAATAGTGAAAAAAGTAGAAGAAAAAAATGGTCTTTAATGAGCCTCAATGCAGAAACACATGTACTAATGCAGCATAAAATGCATTTGACTTATTTTTTTTCCAAAGTGCTCTTTACTGCATAGGTTGTGCTGTACATGAGAGCAGGTGCATTTGATTTGACTGTGTAGGCCAGGCGGGATACCACAGGAAATGAATACCACATGATACCACAGGAAATCAATGCCACCCATGCAACACACATGTACCAAGTGCGGTAGCACTGGATAAAACACATATGCCTGTCTAATTGTCCTTATCCCTAATGATCATACTCATTTGCTCATTGCCCTAAGGTTTTTCCTGATTCACCAACAGTGGCCAACACCACCTGGTGAGTATTCCATTAACCTTAGTCAAGCCTGCATCTGCCTCCTGCCAGAGTCTGTGCAAGGTAGAACCTGTCACCAACAGCACTTTGTGAGTTTTACTTTGTCCGTTAAAGGTCATGCTCATCTGCCTTTTTCTGTGAGTTTTTCCTTCTTCTCCTGCAGGTATCCAGAAGAAAATGCCTTCTCCATTAATTCACCCATTGCCATTCATGGAACCAAGAGCAATCAAATCTGCTTTATGTCTTTTGCCAAGCCCACACACATTGATCTACCTCAAGACAACATTTTCCATCACTGGGACTGGAGAGACCTTACACTTGCTAAGTGATATTGAATATGTGTTTTTTTACCATTGTTTTGCTTAGCATTGAGGATGGTTCTGAGTGTTAGATAAGTTAGTGTTTGTGTCTGATTTTATATATTTTCTAGAACACACAGCAAAAATAAAGAGGCAAAACCTAAAGTGAAGTGCAGCAGTAGATAAAAATACACAAGTATGAGGGTTTCTGATTGAACATAACCAACCCCTGGCTGCATCTGTCCATGCAGGTCTATTGTTTAGAAGAATGTTCCAAGACTGCATCAATGGCACCAAACTGCTCTCACTGATATTGTGATAAGAAAACATTTACTTAGTGTCTGGATGGAAGCAATCAAGTCTACGGGAAAAACCTTAGTGGAGATGGTGGAGATGCTGATTAGCACAGAAGTCTGTTCAGCAAATGCTATCTACTTTTTCACAAAATCTATAATTCCTTAGAGAAACGGTGTGGCAATATAAGTTTTAATATGGGAAGACTTAATGACTTAGAAAGGTTTTTTGTTTTTTTTAAATAACTACAGCAAGCATGTCTATGTCCTAGGCTGCTTATGTCATATTCTCCACTTAAGCATTGAAAGAGATTTTTTTCATTGTGTGTGGATAAAGGCTAATCTGTATCCATAGTTTTTATTTACTAAAGTACTAAATGAATGCCATAGCTGGCATAGCTGTAGACCTTTTGGGAATTTTGTGATATGGAAACTGCAAAACATTGAAACATATAGCAACACATTGGCTTTCATTTGAAAACAAACATGTACTATTTGCTTCAGTATGCCATTTTAACATCTCTCACCTTGTATCTCTAAAAGTCTATGTCCAGTAGTCCCCTAATAGTCTTTACTCAACCTGCCTAACTATGTAATTAGGTTTCTTTATGCCAGTCCTGCTATACTTGGTGTATTTTCTGTTTCCATAATGAAGGAGAAATGGGTGAGACTACAACTGTTGGCACATTTGCTTTTCACTTTAAAAAAAGCATTCATTGCTTGAATATGATAAAAATCTAAATAGTTAACCTGAGAGTTAATTATCTTAGCCAAACATCTAAACTGAGCACTTATTAGAAATGTTAATGGCTGTGAAATTACATTTCTCAAATATCAAAAATAATCAAAGGCTTCTGATTGGCTGTTACCATGCTAAATAAAACTTCTCATTAATGAATAGAGCTTATTAAAGGTTGGCTGTAAGCCTCTTTTCTCATATAATCATGAAAGTGTGGAGAGTGTCTGAAATTCTGTCAGTTAGAATATTAGCCAGCCAATAAAGCAGAACATCAAGAAAATGCAGATTACATAATAACAGTTGTACCTGTACCAGTGTGTTTCATTTGCATCATGGCCGTACTCTACTTAAAATGGAACCTTGACTTGTAAACAAAGAATTGTGAGCTGAATGTTTTTATTTTTATTGCTGAAGAGGCATACCATGTCTCTTCTGCAATAAAAGCCTCATACCTGCCTTCTAGTAAACTTCTTTACATTCTCGGCATGCCCCAGTGCTGAGATATATTAACTCTTGCAAGAATTTTAAGAAGTTACAACATTCCGTTCCAGCCAATCAAGATGCCAAAGCAGAAAAAGACTGCTAGAAGATACAGTATAGTGACTGATGTGGTAGCAGATCAGTGGTAGCAGACATTGCATTCCTGGAGGACAGATGGGTATTGGACCTTAGTTCTGCTTTATGGACTGAACCTGATACAGTAAGTTAAGATGAATGAGCACTAAAGTAACCATAGATGGTTCATTTCTATTGCACTCTATATTATCTGCCTGTTATGGGCTCAGACGTATAAACCTCGAAGCAGTACATCTTTAAAGTGACACTAAACACAGGAGTTAAACTTTAAAAATGCATTTGAGCACCCTAACTATTAAACATTTTTTTTATCTTATTTGTGTATCACTTGGCTGCAGATCCTCAAATCATCTCTAAATTGTTGCTGTCACTGTCCTTCCTTCTGGAGGGTGGCTACTTTTGTTCCCCATGGTCTCTGTGTGTGTTGTAAAGTAGTCACTGCTCCAAGCTCGCTCCAGTAATGGTCTACAATCTCATATTTAGTTTACTAATTTGCATTGAGATTTTTTTCTGTTTATGACCCCATTGGGTGGTGTTTTTGCACCACTACCTGTGACAGAAGGACCAGGCATAGGTGGCAGGGTTCGTCACTATGACAGGAAGGTATAGATCCACACTGATGAGGTCGACTTTCTGCTTCCTGTAGGTAAGCTCAAAGTTAAGGCAAGGGCACTGTAGCAGAGTGGGGATTACAGAAGGCTGCCTTCAAGCCAGATTCAGATAAATACACAAATACAATCTAACTATATATATTTTTTTTTAACTGCATAATCATAACTACATTTATTGGTGTGTTTTATATGTGCACTGAGTTCAGCTTTAGCTTTTATTTATTTGATGAAGTCACAAACTAAGCTGATGACTTGTTTTGTTAAAAGGTCAGCTTACATTCTGGACAAAGATATGAAGTGCATAAGGAAAATAAGGGGGGAAAAAAGCTCATGGGTGATGAAAGATTCAAGCTGTGTAATAAATTTATGGACAGGAAATAAAGAACGCTCAGTCTACAGGACCTTCTAACATGTGATATTATACTCCTCTGGCTGATGGCTGATTATACGGGTCATGAAAGGAGCAATTCTAGTGAGGCAAATATACTTCATACATGTGCACTGTGATTGCTCACATTTTCATAATCAACAGCTTCGGTTTATGTTTTTCTTCTGGCACATAGCATTGTCAGAGCAACTATGACAAATGAAACTTGCTCTCTTGACCTAATCATGTAACAGGATTTTTACATCCAATAAAATGTGAGCTCCACAGGCATGGTGTCAAGCTGCAGTCCTGGGGGTCTGGCAATGATGGATTAAATGGTAAGAAAAATGCATGAACTTCTCTGTGTTAGCATTATATTACATTTAATTGTGTCTTCTCATAGTCAAGCTTTAATTGGTCATTTTCCAAAAGAAATATGCCTCAGTTATCAATGTAATTGAGTAAAGATGTGTCATAGTCCGTGCTACACATATAAACCAATCAGATTGCCATTTTAATTCTCCCATAGTCCAATAACACCACGTTAATGCTTGTTTACAAAGCATATCCAATATAGTAATGAATTTTACATTTCAAATGGAGATCCTTTAAAGGAAAACCACGGCTGATTATCAGTAAGTACACATTTTACAATTATTTTTACTTGTTGTTTCATATTTTTACTATTGTTGATATACAGATTTATATATGTTCCTTCTAGTGGTGCTAAAGACTTTTTTTGTACTTAAACTGGCCCTCTCCCCACCAAAAAATTGGCAACCCTGTAAAAAAGATCATTTATACTTACCGTTCTGGTGACCAGTGTTTAGTATGTGGACCCGTGTTGACTTCAATACCCCACAGCCACTGCAGGTATTTCACAATGTATGTGAATACTAGCTCCCCCCACCGCACAATGTATTTCACTATATTACAGTATTTAGGAGTTGGTAGAAGGAACCACTGCATGCAGAAGAGTCAAACACCTATGGCTTTTGAGTAGCAGTGAAGTGCCAACGTTTCATGACACATGCTGCTGCAAAGCAAAATATGAATTATCTTCTTCACAGGGCTGTTTTTTAAGTGACCATTTGGTAACAGGATAACTTTAATTAGAATTCTCAATATGTTATATGAGGTTCAATAACAAAATGACAATCAGAGTCAATACTTGTAGTCACGAGTCCTAATTTCCCTCTATATAGATGAAGGAAGGGAGTTATGTGACTTTAGGCAGACCCATATCTCCAGGATGTGTGCTTCTGTATTAGTGTGGCAGAATATATTCTTTCTTTTGCTAAGCAACATCTAGTGCCAAATGAGAAATTAGGTGCATTGAGGTTCCATTGAGAATAAATGGCAATGGCGTAACAAGGGGGGTGCGGCCTGCTCCCGGGTGCCACCATTGGAGGGGTGACACCAAAATGACTGACAGTCAGTCATTTTGGTGTCACCCCCTATGAAAAGTCGGGCACTCGGTCACAGACCGAGAGCTCGACAGTGTCAGGAGAGGAGGGGACCCAGCGGCATACCTCATCCCGCCGGGTGGA
>NW_017307124.1:361364-362772 GCF_000935625.1 Nanorana parkeri
GCGGGGTGTCACCTGGTCTCTGCTCCGGGTGACACCCAGCCTCGGGACCCCCCTGCCTAGTGCTATGGGTGTGAATGGGCCTTTAGTTAAGAGGACAGTTTAAATATAAACACTGTTTCATGTGATTGCTCTTTAATGACTGCTGATAAGTGTAGCTCATCAAACAGACACTTAAGAGAGGAGCAGTGAAGCACAATCACTGTACAACACTGCTAAGCAGTCTGCACATGTACTAAATGGCTGCCCCATGTATATGCAGAGCTATACACTTTGCATAGTAGGGTTTTAAACATTAAGACATTCACGTTAAGCTGATCACATTGACATCTAGCTTAAAAAAGCTAATTTGGCTGTTAACAAAATATTATCTGTGATTTTACCTGACCCTTCTACTAGGGACCTAAATAACAGTGAAATGCCAACCGTTGCTCAAAGTTGGATGAAGGAGTTCTTGGATAGCTTTGATTTTTCTTTGTGTTTAGTTCATCAAGTCAAACACTGACAGACCTTAAAGTATATCTCTCATGAGAGAAATAAGCAAGCTGCCATTTCTTATATAGTTGCATAGTTAGCCAGGTTGAGAAAAGACACAAGTCCATCAAAGTTCAACCTACAGAGAAAAAGAATAGAAAAACCTCCATAAACAGAACCCTATGCCCACAGTTGATCCAGGGGAGGGCACAAAACCCCTATAAAGCATGGTTTAATTTGTTCTAACAAGGGGGAAAAAAGCCTTCCTGATCCCAATCCGATATTCCCTGGATCAAGAATCTCTGGTGTTTTTTTTAATAAATGTCAATATCTCGTAATATTCTGTGCATTAGGAGTGCATCCAGATTTTTTTTAAACAGTTAACTGAGCTAGCTGGAACTAGTTCCTGAGGAAACCTAATCCACATTTTCACAGCTCTACGAAGAAGACTTTTCGTATGTAAAAGTTAAACCTCTTTTCCTCCAGATGAAAACAGTGCCCCCTTGTCCTTTGCTGGGACCGTAAAGTGAATAACTTTGCACCAAGCACACAATATGGACCATTTATATATTTATGCATCATTATCATATCCACCAGTTCAGTTAATCTTTCCTCGTAACTGAGATCCTCCATACCTCTTATGAGTTTAGGTGCCCTATATCTGACCTACAAATGCTAGTTCCCTTGCAGTCAGGGCCGGATTTCCCACAAGGCCACCGAGGCCCGGCCTCGGGGTGGCAGAGCGCAGAGGGGCGGCAACGGTAACCCTGTGGGGAAGTTGGGGGCGCCGGTGTAAGGTGTCCCGGCGGCGGACCACAGTGTGTGGCCGCCGTCCAATCACGACTGTGCATGCCGAGGCTCCGCCCACTGGCTCCGTAGTGTGCTGCCACTGGCCAATCACCGAGTGGCGGGCCGCCAATCATCCCCCCCGCTGTCA
>NW_017307124.1:362787-366582 GCF_000935625.1 Nanorana parkeri
TCTAAAAAAAAAATTAAATTGATTAAAAAATAATTAAATAAATAAAAATTGAAAAAAAAATAAGAAGAAATAATTGAATAAAAAGTGATAAAAATAAAGAGACAGTAAAAAAAATTGAAAGTAACCCCGCCGCCCTGCCATCAGGTTGCCATTCTCAATTGATGTGGAGGTGGGGGTTGGCGCGCGGGAAGGGGGGGCGTATTGTGGAACCTGGCCTTGGGGCGGCAGGGAGAGTAAATCCGGCCCTGCTTGCAGTTATAATATTCCATCCAATATCAGAAGTACTACTCTGTATACTTGTTCCTGGTCACTGGCTCAATGTACCAAAGCAAGTGGGTAGCATGACATTCAAGCAACTAGCATTTTAAGAAAGAGAGGTCAGAAATGGTAAGAAAAAAACATGAATAGTTAAATGCAAAAGGCAATACATATTAGAAATGTATTCCAGTAACAACAGCACCCTCTGGTGCATTTAGGCTCTCTGCTTTAAGGGTAAAGTTTACAACTGACAACGTTTTGATTAAATATGAAGGCACAAAGGTAAAAAAAAATTAAAGATTGATAATAGAAACACACAAATTTCAGATAAATCAAAGGGAATTGTTGAAATGCGCTCATGGGCAGAGCTGGAAAGATGCCCAGTGACAGCAGCAAGCTACTTCTGCCTCAATAGTTGATGATTAGAAGCACCTCTTTCAACTGGAGCATATAGCGTCTGTTAACTTGTTAGAGAAAGATGATCACTTTATTTCCTCTGTAACACTCAGAAAATCGCAGCAAATTATCAGTGCTCCTCAGGAACCGAGAAAGGAACCTGCCCAGAGGACCCAGCTTGATTTCCACAATGCAGTGCTGATTTCCCAATTGGGCTGCAATTCCTGGAACAATGTACCCCCAGCATGTGATAAGGGTTAGGAGGACATGACACCACTGATTAAATATCTTAATTATAACCTTTGATAAAAGATTGCAGCAAGATATTTCCTGATCATCTGGGCAGAGGAGGAAAGTTGTATATTGCTACCAGGATCGTGAATAGATTCTGCATGTTGCCATGGTTCAATCTAAATAAGCACTTTAAACCATTTAGCTTTTCATAACAAATCTCATTGATGAAAGAACTTACTAGTTTTATATAGTGTGATCAGCCAATTTATTTAATTAAAAAGCTGGCCATACACATATCCGGGCAGTTGGAAATGCAGACATGCTCTGACTACTCTCAGGTGCCCTAAACATGATCACCTCGGATCTCCACCATAGCTGGTGCTATCTGTTCGAACTTCACAGAATTCAGATTAGTGCCATAGACTATTACCTAATGTATAGAAGCCACCTAAATTCACGCAAATCAAATAACTTGGATGCTGAAGGATTCACTAGTCCATGGCTTGATTGTAATTTTCTCAAGGCTGTCATTTTCTGGAATATTTAAATTGTATGTATAGGAAAAAACGTTATGCTGTAGATTTTTTTTTAAAGTAGAGAAGGATTAAACCCCCTATCAAGTTCTTATTGCTGATTCACCCTCTCAATGGGTCTCATTGACCATTCCCACTGAGACTGAAAGTGAGAGAAAATCCAAACGTTGGACTTGTCAATGAAACAAGAATTAAGGTGAAATCTTAAACTTGGGACACCACTTCTTGTGACAGCTACTTCAGATTGGAATTTCCCTCAGATTCTAGAGGTTTTAACTCTTCCCTATTCCAATAATAACTAAACAATAAGGCTATTTTCACATTTTAAAGCAAACTTAAAAATAAAATATGAAGGTCCTCATCTATTACTATGCAAATCCTGATTTGTATAATAACCTAAACAACTTTAGAGAATAATATCTAGGATGGAAAATGCGCTTGCAGTATGGCTGAGTTCTTTAGTGGTTTAATGTCTGCTTCGATCATTCTCCACACAGTCTAAAAGGTTATTCAGCTATATCTGTTATGGTCTAGTCACTTCTAATACGATTTGGGTGTAGTCTGTGTCTGTAAGGCGAGCCCTTCAGACTGTACTTTATCACAGCTCCCAAACACCCCATTTTTGCAAGCCAGTGCCACATTTTGGTTTTGGTCCCGGTGTCCTTCATTTGTTTATCTTAGTCTCAAATCCCAGTACTCTTATTTGATTTGTTCCAATGCATCGTGTCTTGGGAGAGGCAACCTAATTTTTAGGCTCCTGCCAATCAACAGCAGCTGGAGCATTCAGAGCAAGATGACAAAAATAGTGTTCCGCAGTAAGTTCTGGGATTGGACATCTATATCATTTGGTACTGTATATTAGATGATATACAGATCTGTACAGATGGAAAGGATGGATAGTTTTTCTCGGTCTTTCTGACACAAATGAGAGTGTAATGAAGAAAGCTTCTGTGCTTTAACCTGAAACCCACAGTTAAAAGCTAGAGTGCTCCAAAATATTATAAGCAACTGTAAACCCATTCTGCCCATTCTATATCTTCCCATTTTAAGCGTATTAAGTGATAGAAAGCCAAGATGTTTTTACCACTGGCAGCCCATAAATTACAGTGCAATCTCAAAACACTACAAACTTTGTGGCCCTAAGCCAATTTAAACAACTATATTTACTGTACCAACAAAAAATATGTAGGCTTCTATTGCTGTTCTCCTGAAGTCCATTTCTGGCTTCAGCAGTCTAAGATAGTGACTTGGAACAAGCGTTTACCAAGTTAGTTCGAAGTCAGAGCTCATAATTTGAATATTTGTTTTAGGTCAGTCACACAAAAAAGTATGGAAGCATGGAAGTCAAACATGTTGCATTTTTTGGAGGTAGAGGTCAACAATAGTAGCCTATATGTCCCCCCGGTACAGGTTTCCTTTAAGTCAAAGCTTTGCAATAATAGCCAGTCTGTTTATTTCCTTTTGAAATGTTGAATGTATGATAGAGAAGTGGCAATAAAAGCTGTCCTTTTTCTATGTCTGGAAGTTGGAAGAATGCATACATTGCTAAATCAGCACCAGCATCTACCTACAAATCACATTTGTTGAAATACTGATTTTTATTTTATCACAATACAGTTTACTAAGGGATATGGTCAGATGGAATTATAATTTAGAAGAACTAATAGCTCCCATACCTTGAAGTTACTCCACCTCCACTACATGAATCATTGAGATAGGGGTCAATGCCAGTCCCTGCCTCAATTTAAAAAAAAAATTATTGTTACACATAATTTAGATAGCAGACAAGTCATGGAATCATACAAGAGTGCAAAAAGGGTGGAAGTGATTAGCAGATGGAATGTAACCCACATGCTGCTAGAGATAACACACACAGTGAGAAGAATACACAGGAGTAGCAGCAGGAGGCTAAGAATTAATAGGAAACACATGATGTGGTGGGAGGTGGGACTGTGCACAGTATTTAAGCATTTACAAGGGAGTTTTTTTTTTCAAAGTACATTCTTTGCGAAGACACAATACGGAGCATAACCTACTTTAAATTAAAAGAACATCAAATGTTATCAAGAAAATTTTTTAAAAAAAAATGTTTGTATTGGTCAATGGTCTTAAAGTGATAATAAAGTCAAAAGGTTTTTCAGCTATTTCAAATGCTGAATAAATCACTAACAATGGATGCTGTCGTTTTTAAAGGTTTTAGAATTTTGCAGAATTAGCTGGTCCCCTGAGCACTGATCCTGACTTCCTGTTTTAGAATGACTCTTTTCTCAAGCAGAGTGTTATGCAGTCACCCTTGTGTGTGCTAGAAGCTGTGTCTCCACAAACACACAGACACAGCAAAGCAAGCTACTTCCCTCCCCCCCCCCCCCCCCCA
>NW_017307124.1:366746-418584 GCF_000935625.1 Nanorana parkeri
CCCCAGCCCACTCTCCTCCTTTCTGCAAGCTAGTAGATGAACAGTTGCTGGAGTGCCCTTTGTGATCTTGTACTGGGCAAGAAGTTCAGGGAAACTGAGCTGAGAGACTTGGAAGCAGCTGTTCAGAAACAAGATGACTGTAAGTGTTTGGGCAAAAATGTAAAGCAATGCTTTGCTGGGCAATGCATATTTGTTTGATCTGGATTCATTATTGGAAAACAAGTTTGAGAGTTTAATACTAATTTAAAACTGATTATAAATATCACTAATATGACCTTATTAATAATGTTACACATCACAAGCTATTACATTAGTACATTAGATACCCATCATAACATTTTCTCTTTTGAACAGACACAAATTTGCTGTGCAGGGGCAGGGGTCTTCACAATAGTTGCACATAAAATTATAGCCAAAGCCAGAATTGAGTCGGCTACAATACAATACAAACGAGTTCTCCTTCATCCTTCACCATCGCAGGCAAAGACCTCCCAAAATACTAAAAGGGTCCAACACTATGGGTACACCCCATTCAAGTCTTTGAGACATTACTGCACAGGCCACAGCTGTGCCACACTAGAGATTTTGCCACCTGGGATGTAATCAATGCAGAAGCCCATCACTGTCAGTGTAGGCATTTTGTGATGTGAGCTCATTGTCAGGACTTTTACTTCTAAGAGTATAACATTTAGTAGGTTCACTTTAACTCCAAATGTGTCATGCAGAAGCAAAATATTAACAGTTATGTAATATATTACATTATATGCAAAATTATAACATTTCTTTGTAATATAACAGTGCATGCTTGTCAAGCATTTCTCTGTTTCCTCAATTACCAGGCAACATACATTAAGCTGTTTCCCATTGGGCTTTTAAACAAGTTCTAAAATCTAGCGGGGTAGTGAAGTGCATTTTGAACAATCTGTCAGTTTTAAACCTCATTTAACATTTTATAACTACTTACAAAAAAAAAAAAGAGTGGAGTACAAATTCCATCACCCCCACCCAATAACTGTTCCCAGTACCTCATCGGGGAAGAGAATGGGTAATCTCTTAATTCTCCTATTTATGATTTCTTCTCCATTACCATTGAATACCATAAAACTTCCTGTAATTGGAATATTGAGTTACAAACTCATGGCTGCTCGTTAAGCTGATGCTGTTCAGTCTGGGGAAGAAAGCAGAGGCACGCTGAACAGTGAAAGAGTGGCTTAGCGCACATTGTTTCTAAAGGGCTGATTAAAGCCTGGTAAATGCACTTCAGATGATGCCTGTGGATTCTATAGAATAGGCTGCTCCTTGCTGGGGACATATATTATTCAAAACAAACCCTAATAGTGCTATTTTGTACTACAACAATGGGAAATTGTTAAATTGCCAATTTCAGCAAATGTAACAGCCTTAGTTAAACTGGCAGCTACTTGGGTAATTAAAGGCGAGGAAGGGGAAAAAGTCCATACGATGGATGGTTTATTATTTAATTGTAGGGTTCCCTGCCTGTATAGATTAGATCCAAGCCATTTGCAGGTTGTTACTTATAGCTTAAAAGCATATTATTTCATGAATTTAACATTTAGGAAAGACACTGTGAGACAGATTACACACTGTATCACTTGTGTGCATTCCAGGAAGATGAAGGACCAATACATACAGAGGGAAAGAGGTGAAACCCAGTGCATGCTCCTCATCTCCCATTAATGCAGAGGCTTAAACCAAAGGGCTAAGCACATGCAAGTGAAGTGCTTGTTGCATCTATCTATCTATCTATCTATCTATCTATCTATCTATCTCTCTGTCTGTCTATCATCTATCATCTGTTATGAATGGAGGTGTGCTAGCTACCTCTGAGGCAGATTTATGGTTAATGCTTAAATCAGATAACTCAGAAATTAACTTGTAAAAGTAGCAGTGACATCATCACAGCCTGTGCAGACAGCGGAGTTGTGGGAGGTTCCGTGCAGGCCACACCCACTGAAGGCAGCATACAGACAAGTACAGGAGGGGCAGGATACAAGACCAGTCATCCTGCACAAGGAGAGAGAGCAGCAGTGACCGGTCTTTATTACAAGAAGCTCCTGCACAAAGGCAAAGTTGTATTACTGCTCAGATCTTGAAGAAATACAGAAGTGACTGATCTTTATTACAAGAAGCTCCTGCACAAAGGCAAAGTTGTTTTATTGGCAAAGTTGTAATACTGCTTAGATCTTGGAGAAATACACAAAGCCCACCAAGAAGCAAGTAAGAATACACATGCCTCTTGTAATTAGGCAATATTTGCTTATCCTGGAGTTTAGCATTAACCTGGCAATTTATACTGATAACTGCAAGACATGCTCTCTATAAATCTCACTGTGCCAAGCAGTTAATCACACAACACAGCTACTGGCTATTTTTTGCACTCACTTATATAGTAGTTGATCAAAGAAATAAATCATGTTTCATGCTTTAAATTACCCAAAGACACAAAGTATTGGAATAGTTATGAGCAACAGATCCTAGTGTGCTTCACAGATCAGCCATGTATACCACGCTCATTCTTTGTTTTAAATTTTTTCAAGGGAAACACTAAGGACAGCAGCTTTATGTTCTATACAGCAATTTAATTTTATTTCACAAAAAAAGGGACTGCAGGAGAAATGGTTTAGATTCCTCACTTTCAATTTGTCATTGACCTGAGGCTGCAAAGATCCTAGAACAACCTAAAATGTAAGTTTTAAATGATAAATGAACGTAAATTTGAAATGATACTCCTTCCAAAGTTTTTTTCTGCTTTTGGATTAGAATGGTTCAGAACCATTGTCAGGTTTTAATTGCTAACTATGCCCCTGTTGAGGAGATTTACCCCTCACTTCCTGTGCAAGTGAAAGGTGGTCACTGCAGCAAGACCACCTGTCACTAGCAAAGGAAGTGAAATCTCCTTACAAAGCATACAAAACACATACTACCCAGCAGTATGTTTCCTATGCTATCCAAAAAGAAAAAAAAGTTAGAGTTCTGATTTATGAGGCTTATTAACTGAGCACATTATTACTAACAAAACACACAGATGAGCACAATGATTTCAACTGGAAAGCCTAAAAAGTGCAACATTAAATGGATAGACAAAGCTGTGATCAAGCACAACATTAGACTAGAGATGTGTAAAAACAACAGCGATGAAGCATCACAACCAATCAAACAGATAAGTAAGAAAAAGGCAATTTTGCATGGTTTTTAACAACTACGGTCGAAATCAATCATCGATTTGACCCCATTAACTATTAGAAAGTGAAATGAATGTTCCAAAAACGTTCAAACAAAATGTTACTGTTGTATTGCCAGCCCTACAGCCTACTAATACTCAACCTCTTGCCGTCCACCCGTTGTATATAAACAAATGGATTGCTCACTCTTGGATGTGGGTGTCCTTAAATAAAAAGCTTTTTTTTTCCTGCTCACACGTGCCCCCAGTGTATGCATGGGCAGGGCATTGTAGACATTTTTTACAGCTGACTGTTTACATACATGCATTCAAGTGGCTATAGAGCTGCCCAATCGCTTGTATGGTGCATGGTAGTATCCCCTGCGGCCCATATGATAGAAATACATTTAAATGTAAAAAAAAAGTTTAAAAAAATTACATTAGTCACAAAAGCACAACATTTTGTTTTTAAAGTTCCCCGTTCCCACGTACAAGCACATACAAATGCTAACACGCATCGGGTGAACCTATTTGTTAAAACGGCGATTCCGCCACAAGTTACATATCACCACAAATGTCAGAATGCGAGCAATAATTCTCTGGCTATCGGTCACTGTTAACACTAAATTGATGAGCAGTAAAAGTTTTTAGAGTGTTTGGGTTTGATAGATTTTTGCAAATTCACAGGCTCACGCAATTTTAAGGCTTGGCATTTTAAGGCTTTTATATTTTACCCAAAAATTAGCTAATAATAAATGTTCATATAATAACGCAGGGAATTTTTTTTTTTTCCATTTTTGGTACTTTTTTATATAGTAAAAAATAAAAAGGCCCAGTGTTGATTATATACCACCAAAAGAAAGCTCTATCTGTCCCCAAAATATTATATAAAATTCATGTTGGTAGGCCATTGCATGACTGAATAAATGTTAGACAAAGTACCTCATCGCTGAATCCCAAAAAATGGCCTGGGCAGGAAGGGGATTTAACACCCCAGTCTTCAAGTAATTAATCAGGGCCAAGGGGAGCTGGACATCTGAGAGAGCCAATGAAAATGAATTTAGTGCCTCTGCTGTAAACCTGTCAGATGAATTATTCCACAGTGTCTTCAGCTACAGAACTAAGAGAGGGCTTGATTCAAAAGCCCATTTACTGTTTTTTAAGAATATATAAATACTTCATGGTCCAATGCCTGGCCACAGATTCAATTTAAGTTCCAAAACATTTTTACCGTAATTAGAGTTTGTCAATAAAACCATAATCTTCTTTCAGAGAATGCAAGCTCGCCCTCTGTGTGTGCAGGTGCTTCTCAACACATCATTGAAAAATAACAAAATGAGCCACCATGCAACACATAGGAGCTCATGGATAAACCTTCCTAGTTTTACCCATCAAAGGGTTTGTATTTCTTTCCATCCAGTTCTAAGATTTGCAGAACTCTACCACACAGCAGAGCCCTTTCTGGCATGGCAGGAGACCTGATTTTTCCTGCTGCAGGTAAGTAACACCTCCCCAGCCTGTGAATGGGCAGTTAAAGGAGAAAAAGCAACTGATGAGCTAATTTCTCTTACACTCTGCTCTCTCTTATCAGCATGTCCCTAGTCTAAGGTCTGCTGTACAGGGGATTGCAAGGGGCTGAGTATCTCTATCAGGAGTTTCTAAATGATTGAGGACAGAACATTTCTAAATGATCACAAATTTAAAAAAAAGTATTTTGGTCTGACTGTTATAATATAACATAATATAATATAAACAATATAAATATGATAAAAGCTGGAATATTTCTAATTTTAACATCAACGTGATATACAGCTTCCAATAGGCTTCACAAAACTGCTGTTGATATATTTTTTTTAATTAAATGCAATATTGTGAGCAAATGCATATTTCTTTCATGGCCCCGGGCCAAGTTTTTGTCAGCTTACCTTTTATTGATGTATTTTTCTTCTATTTTCCAGTGGATTTTCTGTAAAAAAAAAAAAAAAGGATGGAAAACGTGTGATTAGTCTTTGCTGTACTCTTCTACATAAAAACAAATGACCTTAATTTAAACCTTAACATTTAACCACAATTAGCCTTTCAATGATAAATGCAGCTTAAGTACAGTAAAGTGTTTTCCAATACAACCGATTGCATCCAGTGTCATGTCTATGGGGGAATCAGACACAGCTCTTGGAGAACATTGGTTGGTCCTTGCAAGTTTATGGAGTGCTCTGCAGCACAGCAAGAATGAGGCTATTGTGCCGACACATCCAACCACACTGTAAAGTGTCTGGACAGCCTATTTGTACTTTATCTTCAGTCTCTAAAATATTTCCTAGCTGGTAAATTTTCTAACCCATTCCTACTTTACATACTGAAAAAGCCCTCCTTTTCTTTTGTAGTAGAGCATGGTGTGAGTACAAATAAGGAAAGAACATTTCAAATAAGCCTCATTACTTCAGAAAAGTTAAAAGGATGTTTGCAAGTTAACATAATCTTGTACATCTTACATTTGGGAAGGGGTCCCCCAAAAGTGACATCTTGCTGCATTCCTAGGCAACTTTAAAGCCAGTGGGATACTAGATCATCTGGGACACAGGTTCTGATTAGTTTTTCTATGTTAGAGGTCATATGCATCTCTAGCTCTAGGTGGTTAATTTACTAAAGGCAAATAGGCTATTTGCACATTGCAGGGGAAATTTAGGGGTCTATTCACAAAAGGGAGAAGAGTTTGGAGAAGGCAGGAGAAGTGAACAATCTAGGACACAAAGCTGAACTGGAAAGTGAGCTGAATTGGTGAATTTTTCCAAATCGGCTATTTTGTCCTAGATTGTTCACTTCTCCTGCCTTTTCCAAACTCTTTACCCTTTTGTGAATAGACCCCTTAGTGAATGAGGTGAAGCTCTGCAGACTTCCATCCCCCAATAATGTGAAGGTAAAAATACTATTTTTAAAAATTTTCCTTGCACATGATTGGGTATTTTTTGTAAAGTGAAATGTGACCTCATTCATTAGGCTAAAGCTTAGCTTAGCTTAACTAAATACCTAAATACACATATAGATTTTCAAACAGAAATTGTCGTTGCTGGCAAGAACACTCTTTCGATTCTATCTCAAATAGCCCATCAAGCACAGACCAATGTCGATTTCGATAATCGTTTGTTAGCAATACTAATTCACCGAATTTCGTTGATCGACAGAACGGCTTTTCGATTGTGCATGTGCAGTGTTCTTGCTGCGATTTTTTTCGTACAAAAACGCCACTAATTCAAAAAATGATTCAAAAAAATGTTTTCCAGCCTGGGTCAACAGTGGGGAATTGGGGGCATTGCGTTCTGTTTAGGCTTTTCTTCTTTTTTTTTTCATATCTCTTTAGGTTGAGCTCGATGGACACGTGTCTTTTTTCAACCTGACTAACTATATAGCCTGACTGATCGAGGAAATTCAGCCAGGAATACAGTAAATAAAATCATTGGTGTTCCATCAACAGATCAATTATTGTTCAAAAGACCATTTGTGGACAATTTCTGAACGAAAATTGATAGGTGTATGGGTAACTTTAGGGGAAACTTCCCCTGCAACATGCAAATTCCCTTTCAATTCCTTTCACTGTCAATAGCAACCAGATAGTGGCTTTATGTCTACCATCAGCTGACAGCACAGAGCCGCACTACAGGTGGGTAGGATCCAGACAATATTGTAGGGATCTACCTGGCTGCTTGATTGAAACTGGCTTTGTTACTCCATATGTGGAGCCAAAGCTAGCCATGACCACTCCTTTCCCTGTCTGTAGCTCCAGTAAATGCTGGAGGAACAGAGAAGGGAGAGGGAAATTCCTGATTGGAACAGTGATTGACAGTCACTACTCTCCTCTGGAAGAAGAGACCAAAAGCTGACCGATCAGTGGTCACATGATTGCTCAGCTCTCAGTGTTTTAGTGAGTGTGTGACAGCTGTGGTGTCCCATGCCGACTCTATGAGTATGTTTTACCCTCCCTGCACTTGTCCTTTAAATTCAGTGATATTGTAAGAGGCCATGAAAAAATACTGCTTCATTTCTGCATCTCCTAATGCTATTTAATGACATATATAAGGAATCTGGAGTACTTATGTAAGTGTTATTTTCTCTTTCAAAGCTAACATGTCAATATGTCTTTGAAAATCAACAGTGAAACAACCAACATGAAAACAAACAAGATTGACATTTTTTTTTTATGCAACTATTCAGCGTGCATACTATACTTGGAAATATTACTGAATACAAAACCTTTAAATGCCTTTGAGTGTAATATTTATACTCATGTAGAACAACATTCAGGCATTAAACAACAGGAACAAGATAAGATGCTGTAGTGTATAATAGGAATTTCTTTGCTTTTATGCCATGTTATTTGTTGACGAGCAGGTACATTTTAACTTGGTGCTAAAGTATATAAAAGCAGATCATTAAGGGCAAGGCTGAATGTTGTTGTTGCAATAGTAGAGTAAATTGTTCATTATAGCAATAGAAATTGTACATTAACAGCAGTCAGGCTATGTACAGCACTTTTACTACAAGGCAACCACACATTTTTACATACTATCCATTTAAGACAAGACACAGAGAGTGCCTTCATCGCATAAAAACTTTTTAATAAGAAGATAAGAAGATGGTATAAAGGTACTCACAAAAGTCGAATAAAAACAGGCATATAAGGGTCAGAACGAGAGGTGCATGTCCATCGGCTGTTCGTCTTCCCTGGTAGTGGAGTAGTTCACGCGTTTCAGAGGTCACGCCTCCTTCCTCAGAACCAATAGGAGGTTTTGGTTCTGAGGAAGGAGGCGTGACCTCTGAAACGCGTGAACCACTCCACTACCAGGGAAGACGAACAGAACGTGGTCATGCACCTCTCGTTCTAACCCTTATATGCCTGTTTTTATTCGACTTTTGTGAGTACCTTTATACCATCTTTTTATCTGCTTATTAAAAAGTTTTTATGCGATGGAGGCACTCTCTGTGTCTTGTCTTGCAGTGCTGAGGTTATTCTGAACCTGGTGAGAGCTGCCCCGTCATCGCCCTGCATTCCGAACATCACTGATTATCACTTGTGAACCAAAATTTGCTGGTGCTGTGTTTGAGTTTGTCTACTGTCCATTTAATGTAAACCTTTCATAAACCTGGACAATGCAAACCAAGCATATGATGAAAAAAAGAGAAATGCATGTTGAAATGATCAGTTATAACAAGTTATTTGCCTTAATGTTTGGCATTTTCAGATATATGATTATATTCAGCTTTCATAGCTGAAAATACGCATTGCTATAGCAAAGAGCAATCATTATAGCTGTAACACCCCCATGACCCCTAGGAGCATGTGGGGGCTGGCATTTCACCTCAGGGATGAGTCCTTAGCCAGTTCTGGGATGCAAATGTAAAGTTGGGTGCCCGTTAAAGGTTTTCAAAGATTTTATTCCTCCGACAGCTTACATGGGAGAGAGTAAAGGCTACAGACACCTAGGGCAGTGCAGACTTCAGACTACTTTCCAGCTTCACAGTGCAGAGAGCCTTTAAACCAATTGCAGTAGCACTGTGTATGGCAGAACATTGCTGGTTAGCAGACAGGAACACCAGACTTCCCGCGAGGTCCATGCCCAATCCAGACTTCTCCACCACCTCCAGCAGACAAAGTTCCTCCCTGGTTCTCTATCCCAGGCACAGATTCACCCTTCACTAGCAGGCCAGCTGCAGACCCAAACTGGGTCTCCATCTCTGACCGCCTGCTGCAGGCTGCAGGCCTAGTCAGAAAGCACATCACATCACACATGCTCCCCCAGCTGCAAATATTTATGTCCTGCCTCAGCATGCATAATTGGCCATGAACCTCCTAGTGATTGACTATGGAGCCACGCCTATGGAGACACGCCTATTCATATTTCACCATTTTTGGATGTTCTGCTCCATTGCAAGGTCACACCCAGCAGCAGGCAGATACAATCAATAACAGATAGCTTAGGGAAACCAAATGAGCACAGACTAGCAAATCAACTTAGACTGGCTACGGCCCAGCAGAATAAATTTAAGGAGCCACCCTGCTAAGGGCCAGGTGGTTATAATACATAGCTTAATGAATTAAGCTGATAGGAAGCTAAAGCTATATGCAAATTTTGACTTTTTGTGCTCTTTAGTTCACTTGCCTTTACCTACAGTTCCGACATGTACTTTTCACTGAAGGTAACCTTTGCTTACATATTTTTCACTATATGCAAAGTATGAACTGCTAAGGTATGTCAAAGGTTTACTAGATGGCTGATTTTAATCCTAAACCACTAAGTGATTCAACGGATTCTTTGCAATTGTCTCATTAAAGTGGAAATCAAGGATTTTTAAAAATCTGCAGCAATCCTTACACCCAACCAATATGTCATACATTTTATATAATTGCTCTGCAGATAGTGAGTGTAGTGGGGGCACTACAGTAAAATGGCAGCAATTCGGGCATTTCTGCTGATACCATGGCTCAGAGTGTACAGCTAAAGTGGGCTTAAACTCAAAAAGTGAAGATTTGCTATCTTTTAGGGAACATCTAAAGATGCCAATTGTACACAAGTAGTATCCTCATTTTTTTGTCATGAATTCCTCTAGAAAAATAGTCCACTTCCTGTGCCTTAAACCTTATGGCTATATATCTGCAGTGTGAGGTCTAAGGCCTCTAACTGCTAGTCTTATGGGGTTCGGAGTGAAATTTGGTGATGTCTCAATTTCCTCCTTTCTGGAGAGAAAGCTGCAGTGTAAGGATCTTCCTGCTTCTGTGTCGTCCATTCTGTGAATATTTGCTTCCTCCACCTCTTCTGGTTTTTTTTTTTTAAAACCCCCACCACTAATTAGATCACCTGTCCTTAGGGGGACAGCTTTGATATGAACTAGCAAAGCCCTGCTCCTCAACCAAGATGGTCACCTCCAAACAGAAACACAGTGCACAACAAGCCATAGTAAGTCAGTAACAGGAAAAAGATTGGCTGCAGGCAGCTGACAGGCAGTACTAAGTTACCTTTTCTTGCCTTTTATGCCTAGAGGTCCCCTTTAAGTTCAATGGACTCTTATGGAATTTTATGGGTTGGGTTGGTGAGAGTTAAGATATACAGCTAAATTTAAGTATTAAAGCCCAAATTCGGCAGCTTTGTTTTTACCAGTTTGAAACCCTTTCATTGTTCGAAGGCAAGTGTACAAAATATGTAATGTTTAAGTACTTAAATACAGCTCTCTTATCTATATTGAGCTGCTCTGAAAAATCACAGAAAGAGCCACATTTCTGGTATCTGCCGCATAGCAAACATGTCTATGACAGGCACCAGTTGCGGTGTTGTGCCCCCACCCTCTCTCTTGTGTATTGGAGATGCTGTTCCATAAGTGTCAATTTACTGCTGTGTAAATAAAACTATTTTCAATGCTGCAGAGGAGTCGGAACCGCTGGGCGTACTACAGAAGCGCAAATTGTTAGATAAAGTTTTGTTTGTATAGACACACAATGTCTATAACTTGTACCCTAACATGGTTTTGTTAGGGGACAAGTGTTAGGAGGGAGTCCAGGGCTCATTTTAGAGGTAATGTTAAGGACTCAGGTAGGGGAGCATTAAGTGTTAGAGGTGTTTTAGTATCCAATATACAATATACTTTGTATGTTAGATTTGTATGTTAGATTTTAGCAGCAGTTAAGGTTTAAAGACAAAATGAATAGAGGGGTATTTGCCTTTTATTGGCCATTTTTTAACTGACTGAAGACCAAAAATGGAATATTGATTAGATTAAACCCTTCAGAAAAACGCATAAGTGCTGATGCAATATGCCCTATAGATGATGAAAGCTTTCACAGAAGGGTTTGATATATTAGCCCACAGACCATTACTGCTTTATATGAACCATAATAGAATCCCTCTCTAAAGCAGCACTGGGAAGCCAAAAGTAAATGAAATGAGGCATATGTAATTTTTGGCTGTGTGTCTGCACAATATACTATTGCCAAGAAACTGCAGGTTCTCCCTTAGTGGTTTTATACACTGCTATATAGCACAACATATAGTTATAGCTTACTAAATATAGTTACATCCTAAGCTTAGGAAAACATTTCTGCACCTGTAATGATACCAATAAGTGTTTGAGGGTGTTGTGCAGTCCCTTTTCATAACTTTCAGAGATGAGAAAGTGGGGCATTGTTCAAGGTAACCTGTGGCACAAAAGTCAATGTAAATATTAAAAAACGCCCCATACAGTATCGAAATATGTCCTGCTTTAGGTGCCTGTCTGTCCACTGGGCCTACACTGCCATACCAAAATACTATGACAGCAATTACTTACTGTATTGGTTATAGGTGATAGGTATACCTCCACCCTACATGCCATAGTGCAATGCTTAATGCTTGGGTACCTACCACCATGCCTAAGCATTTGCCATTTGGGATGAGGGGTGATCAGGGTCAGATTTATATTTCTTGCCCCTGTAGACCACCTGTCATGTGTCAGAAACCCTTCCAACAGTAGTCAACTCAGCTAGCCTTAGTATCACACTACCAAGACCTGCAGGGGCAGCAACAATAAGGACACAGTGAGGCTAGATTGTTCTGCAGGCAAAGCACCAATCTGGAACATTTACTTATACACGACAACGTGTTACCCAAAGTCAGAAACATGATATGCAGATAGCTGTGTTGCCTCCTCTGGCAGCCCCTTTGCCGAAGACATGGCTTATATTAGCCATGCAGAAATCAGTCTCCCAGGGAAGCCACACCTCTAAAAATGCCAATTTGCAATGTCATTTTTTTTTGGGGGGGTGGGGGGTTGTCTAGCCACAGGCTAAATCTTTCCAAACACACCCTTTGCCACTCCTTATTTTCATTATTGCAGATCAGTTAAAACAGAGATATATATGTAGGACAGTTATTTATGTGGCAAAGCTCATTCTTTTGTGATTGATGGTATCCTATAATTTACTTAGTATTGCAGTTTTGATCTGCAAAGGTTGCTTTGCTTGAACAGAGAGATTACATTTATTAGCAGGAAGTGTTACAAATACATTTGTTAAATGTTTGATTAGTTTGCACCTACACAGGCCAAATATTTTTCTTTAGAAAGGATGCTAGCAAAAATGATTATACTGTGAAATGCCACTTACATAGGGTTGCCACCTTTTCTTCCAGCGAAACCCGAACACACTAGCGACGCACTGAATTTTTCTTTGGAGAATGAGTTGCGACCTATTCATATGTAAATAGCGCCACCCATTAATATGTAAATATCACAGCCGAGATTATTTTCAGTGGGGGGCCAGCAGCCAATATCTTAATTTTGGTTGCCCCCGTCTGCCTGACATCTTTTGTCCAGGTTTAAGCTGCTATGAAACCCGAACACAGCATTCCAAACCTGGACTATACGGGTGAATCCCAGACAGGTGGCAACCCTACACCTACAGCTGTATGTAGCTGATTATATCTTGCATTTTCCTTTAATTAAGATATGTTGATTGCACTTAAAAGTCTCTAGTAGTTAGAGGAAAATCGCCTTCAGTCAATTTTTACAATTTTAATGCCTGCGTCGATGAGCTTTGGGCTTGTGTGGATTGGCAAATGTAGACTGATTTCAGGTGCATTCCCCTTTTTGTTTTCAAGATCATTTATAGGTCATTGACAGGCAACCTCCTCCTGACCTGCAATTGACATCCTTCTAACCTGAATCAGCCTATGAGCTGCTTTCCTGTCAACCCATATGCGAAGAGAAGCAGTTCTGACACAGACAAAAGCCTACAACGCAGGCCCATAAGATCACAAATGATGACCCAAAATGCAAACAGTCTAAACAGAAGATGTGCTAGATGTACTGGTCATGCCTATCTTATTAAAGCTGAACTCCAGGCACAAAAACTTTAATCTAAATATACTTCTCAATAGCCACAAAGGATATAAATCCACTTTTTGTGCACCAAATACCTTTGAAAACCTAGTTATTAATTACCTAGTAAATTAGAGCTGACATCATCACTGTGCTGCTACACTGTGCAGAGAGCACAGGTGTGGGAGGGACCCAGCTGGTCCCACCCACTACAATCTGCCCGAAGAAAACGCACTAATGGACTATATAGATGTAAAATAAAGTTTAACTCAGTAAGAAGTATGTGCAGGGAAGACTACATAGTCCATAATCGTGAAGAATTATTCCTAATAGTTAATTCTGGGAGAAAGGCAAACCCTAAAATTGCTATTTTGAAAATACATTACCTTCTTAGTTCAAAAAAACATTTTGCGCAATCACTTTCCCTTATCAGAACACACTAAATATTTAACTGCACATAACACTGGAAGGTTTATGACAAGAACATTGTATAAATTAGGCCTACACAATTCATCAAGGATAAAGCAGGCTTTTTACTACACAGGCAAGCAGGAAAAACACAAGATGTACTATACATTAAGTAAGCATACCTGATAGGACTAAAGAAGCTATCTTAAAGCGGACCTTTACCCATATCTCGAAAATAACATCAAACACACCATTAGAAATGTTTAGTAATGACAATCTACAAACACATACTTCTAGATAATTGCCGGCTTTGTATTCTTTGCAACCTTATTTCTCTTTTCTTCCCCGGTCTTCTGACAGTGGCCATGTTTACTAAGGGCAGATAACTAGCTCTCCTTTCACTTCCTGGATTTCTGGGACATGTGACTAGATGAGTGACTAGAACATATCACCGTACACATCATCTCAGGGGAGGAAAATGCCTTACCCTCAGATCTCGTGAGATTACAGATGAGATTTCCCAGCAATGCTCTGCTAATGACAAGGCAATCCCAGTGTGCATTGCTTTGCCAAACTGAAGTCATTTTCCCCTTTCAAAGCAGGAATTGAATGCTCTGCAAGTGTAGGTATTTCAAAATCCCAGCATTTTACACCTGACATGTCTATGTTATTATTAATCATCATACATAGAGGGATGCATTGGTAGAATTTGATTTTTGAATGTAAAGGTCAGCTTTAATTCTCATATAAACTTTCAGTTCTAGGACACATGGGGTCATTGGAGAATTTTTTACTACCATATATAGCTCTATTTCAGGCTAATCAGTTTACATAGATCTCCAAAGCCATTTCCTATTTTAAATGGTACCAGTCAGGGATATCCCCTCTCTTCCCATTCTTTTTGTTTTATGTGCAGAGTGGGCTGCCACATGGATCAGGAACTGTCAAGACTCTTAGGAATCTTAGGGATATCTGTACTGAAATGTACTGCTTTTATTAACATTGTATAATTAACAAATTGGGGTATATCTCTGGGTTCTAGATCATCCACACCAAAAAAAAGGGGCAGAAGGTAAATAGTGCCCTAAGAGCTTGTTACAAGTGGCTTAGTGGTTAACACTCCTTGCAGCACTGGGGGTTCCCAGTTCAAATCTCGATCAGGACACTATCTTCAAGGAGTTTGCATTTTCTCCCTGTGCTTGTGTGGGTTTCATCCAGGTACACCAGTTTCCTCCCACCCCCAAAGACACGTTGGAATGGCTCCTGTCTAAATAGGCCCTGTATGTGTGGGCAAAAGGGACCTTAGATTGTAAACTCTTTGAGGGCAGGGACTGATGTAGTGCTGCATAAATTGTCAGCACTATATAAATACCTGTAATAAAAATAAATAAATGTTTTCTTGGATCGAAGCTTGAGACAGCCAGGCAGCTATAATTTCCTCCCAGTGCAGGTTTCTTTTAAAGTAACCCATGCCATTCCTTTTGCTATTCCATCTAACAGTACCAAGGCTGTTGTAAGCTCTATATTTATTTATGTATTCATTTATTTATCACCAATTTAATATTTATGTATTATATAGCATTGACAATACATATTGCACATTGACAACAGTCCCTGCCCTCAAGGAGCTACCTTTCTTATTTTACAGTTTCTTAGCAATCCCTAGAAAGCAGCTATCAATTTAATTTTCCTTTTCTTCATCCCTCCTTTCCCCATTGGCTGGAATTATTTACTTGTTCTATTAGCTGTCAATGTATCTACACAGACTACCAATTTCGCTTTCAGAAGTCTGACTTCCAATCTGTTTCCACAGCTGTTCTTAAAAGATTTTCACAAAGCTGTGACACGAGAAAGAGCAATAAAGAGCTCACAACAGCTTCTATGCACAGGTAGTGCTAGATAGTATAACAGGAGGAATAGCACAGATCAGTTCTAGGGAGGATGTATGGAGTAGGGCCTATTATACTTTAGGGTACAGTGGCAACCACTGGCACTGAGAATATTGTGTGAGTAGAAGAACAGATTCTACTATATGTTCACAAAGTCCTAAAGTTAATATCCCACACTCAGAAACTGGAAATCAGTTGGACAAAAAAAGCAAGACAACCATGAAGTACTTAAAAAAAATAAAAATTAAAGTTTTGGAATGGGTTTTTGTGCCCCAGGCTTGAAAATGTGTAAATTCACTGGGCAGATCTCAAATATGAAGTGCAAACAAAACAACCTAAGATTGCATCTGAACATGGAGTGTAAAAAAACCCCCCAAAAACTTAAAGTGAGAGTGGCAATGGTAGCATGTCTTAAAAAGTGATAGCGAAATTGTTTATTGCTAAACAACACTGTCACTTTGCTCAACATGAGACAGAAATCAACTCTATCTTTTTCACACAAAGTAAATTGGTACTATAAGTTTATTGAAGCGCACTGAGGTATTACTAAAGGCAAAACTTTTTTTTGTTTAGATTTGGATGGAGTAGGGAAGGGTTTGAAGCTTTGTCAGGTTTTAATTGTTGTGTCTATCTATTAGGGAGAATCACTCTTTCTAATTGTCCTAATTACCAATGTTAGCAGTAATGAAAATGAGAGTAAGCACAACACTTCCAGAGCAGGGAGAGAGGGTAAGACCTCATTCACACGAGTAACAGCCGACCCATATCAGGCCGCTCCAGGGAAGGACAGGTGCTGCGTGTGATTATACACAGCAGCCTGTTCTTCTCTATGGGAGTATGTGGCCGTACGCAGCCCTACGCTCTCCCGAACTGCATGTTCCATATGGGTGCGGGTGTCCCTGCTCGGATGCAGACAGGATCCATCCTGTCTGCGTCCGTGTACGGACACCCGCACGGAAGTGCAGTTCAGGTGAGCGTAGGGCGGTGTATGGCCGCATACTCCCATAGAGAAGAACAGACTGCTGTGTATACGTACTCCCATAGAGCAGAACAGGCTCCTCCGTATAATCACACGCAGCACCTGTCCTTCCCGGGAGCGGCCTGATATAGCCGTGCCCTGCAGCACGGATCTGTACGGCCGGCTGTTATTCGTGTGAATGAGGGCTAAATCTTCTACAATGTGGTCACTCTCTAAGCAGGAATTTTCCTCCCATTGGAAAGATATTCTATCGCTCTCTGTTGAGTCTATAGGACAGGAAATGAAGAGAAATCTAACTAATGGAGCACAGATGGCTACAAAATACTGACAGTGGTTTTAACCCTCCACAATGCTATCCAAAAATGAAAAAAAAGTTTAGGCTTTAAATGCACTTCTTTCTCTGCTGCAGACCAGAGCTACACAGATTATTTTTAGCAGCTTTGTTGGGCTACTGAAAAATTGCTGAAAGTCTGGAGAGATTTGTAAACATACAGGACAAATAACTCCCCAAGGTGTAAGCCACACAAGTAGTATGCAACAGTGATTAATTGCACAATGTTCCCTTTGTGTCCAACTGTTTGCTACTTTATGTTAATTTGCAGCTTAAACCATCAGGAACTGCTCGTTCCATCTTTCTAGTGACTGGCATCACCTTTATTAGCAATTTATAATTCAGACAGCTGCTAAGCATTGCCAATATACAGCTAGCTGTAGAGCTCTGAGAAGCATACTGTATGTCCACACTAACTTTTAGAAAGTCAGTATTTGGTCGGGTCTAGTAGAGAGAGAAGTTGACCAAAGATGGAATGCCAGGGCGAGTGACACTGCAGGCAGGTGAGGCTGGGTACAAGATGGATCCTTGCAGGGGTAACTATCTTGAAAGGATGCATGAAGAAATCTGCTTGCCAGCTGAGGTTCTGGTATATGCAGTGATGCCAGTCTTAGCTTAAAGGCTCTTTGCACTGTGTAGTTGTAAAGTAGATATGAAGTCTTCTGTCTGTACTTCATTCTGGATGTCTGTAGCCCTTGCCCCTTTCTGTAGCCCTTAACCTTCTTTCTAGTGAGCAACAATGCAGAATAACATCTTTAAAACACCTTGAGGTGACTCCCACCCAACGTACATTTGCATCCTACAACCAGCGAAGGACTTACCCCTGAGGTGAAATGTCAGCCCATCCAGCATCTAGGGTCCCTCACATACCTTTGGGGGTTAGGGGGGGGGTTTAAGGCGCTACACTAGGTTTAAGCATTGGCTAATGTTTTGAAAATGCTAATCACACAAAGCTTTCCCTTTATCTACTGTTATTTACAATATAACATTTATTTATGTTTTTATGTATTAGTAAAGTTCACAGCAACTAAAATGATAAATCAATATTAAACTTTAAATCGTTATTCAACTGGAAGAATTTTAAATACAGAGTTGCACAAAGGGTTTTTAGGCTATTTTAAATGCTGATTAAATCACTTACAATGCATGCTGCTCCTTGATGTTTTTAAAAAAAAATTAACTTCCTGCAGAATCAGCTGATCCCCTGAACACTGGCTGTCATATCCTGTTTTTGGGTCGCTCCTTTCCCTTGTAGGGTCCCTGGGAGCCACCCTTGTGTGTGCTAGTAAGCTGTATGTGTACATAAACACACAGACACAGCAGGGCAAACCTTTCCCTGCTACACCTCCCTCCTCATAACTCCCTCTTCCCTTCTCCAAGCTAGTAGATGGATGGTTGCTAGAGACTGTGCTGTCCCTTGAGATCTTGTACTGGATAGGAAGTTCAGGGAAGAAGACCTGAGAGAGTTGGAGCTGTTTAGAAACATAATGACTATAAGTGCTTGGTGAAAAATGTAAAGAAGCACTTTGCTGGGTGATGTGTATTTGTTTGATCTGGATTCATTATTGAAAAAAAAGTTTAAGAGTTTAATACTAGTTTAAGTTTTATACATATATGTCTTTCCTAATTAATTGGATTATGAGGATCAAGTCTGATTTTAATGGAGCTGTATCATAAAAATGTACTAGATAATGCTGGTGTTTAGTCATACACAGCTTGAATTTTGGCAAATTCCTACTAAATCGGTCAACATTTGAGCCGTGGGTGGCCCTGTTGGCACCACCCACCTTGGCAAAAGTTGATTTCAAAGTCAATGGAGCTGGGTGAAAAATTGTCAGCCAAACAGTGACAGCATCCGCTCAGATGGAGTCACTGTATGTGTATTCAGGCAGCTGAAGGGGCCAGCAGCTGTTTGAATACTATAGGGGACAGTGCGGATTCCTCCATCCATGATGTTTACTGTGAAATCAAGTAAAATCTACACGTGTATTTTGCTATAGCCTTACTTTAAACCACTGTAAATATCATTATCCTCTGTTGTCATTATTTCTATGTTCCCAGGGAACCTGAGACTTGTTACATTGCTGCTCCAAAAGGAATATTATGACACTCAAATTCTCTAAATAAATGTCAACCTAGGTATGTATGCAACATCTGATCATAGTAGGGCAAATACCTGCATTGTCAACAACGAAGCATAATACCAACTGACAGAAAACAACTCTCAAAGAACACAGTTCTATTTTAATAAAATAGATTTTATATTTTGTCTTTTACTTTTTGTGGGCAATGCCTAAAGGCTCATTGTTACAATGCACTGTTAAATCTTCTTTTAACTTTATTGACAAAATTACATTCGTAATGACATTTCATTCAACTCTATGCACCGCAGTGCGTAGTGACACGGGTGCTGAGTAAAAATGCAAACATGCAACATTTTAACAATAGCATACCACCCCACATGTATGATGTAAAAATATTTTCTATGTGTCCTGATGTTAAGCCTGCATTGATTGAAGCCGATCAATGCAGCTCAACCTATTTGGCGTGAGATGGTCCTAAATGTTTGAAATAAAAAGGCAAATGTATAAAATGCTAAACTGTAACCCCAGAAAGAAAGTACACCAAAGTAATTGTGGGTATGTAAGAATGACAAGTACTGTAGTGTTCTTGTGAAAGGAAAATGCTTTACAATGAATATCATAGCTTTTCAGGATGTTAAATCTCTACTGGCCTTCTTCCTTGAAATGCAAGGAGCGATGTAGGTTGCAAAATGCAACGACCCATAACAGCTAAAAATACATTTTAGTTTACTGTGTTTGGATTACATAAGAAATTATTTCTGAATATTTCCTGTGGGTTCCAAACATGTGCACGTACAGAACTAGCTTAAATGTCTCAATCCAAATTGTATTTATTCTTTAAAACTGAAGGTGATCATTAAAAGAATTCATCATTTTATTTAGTATAGACTGTAAGGTCTACATACTGATAAGCCAGGTAGTATTACATGTAATAAAAGTATATACTGTAAGGTCAGGTAGTATTACATGTAAAGTATTACATACTGTAAAGTCACATAGTATTGTATGTAAAGTATTGTATACTGTAGGGACAGGAACTATTACATGTAAAGTATTGTATACTGTAGGGACAGGAACTATTACATGTAAAGTATTGTATACTGTAGGGACAGGAACTATTACATGTAAAGTATTGTATACTGTAGGGACAGGAACTATTACATGTAAAGTATTACATACTGTAAGGTCAGGTAGTGTTACATGTAAAGTAATATATACTGTAAAGTCAGGAAGTATTACACAATTTAATATTTTATGACATTACAAGGTAAAGTCCGATGTAACGCATTGTAAGTTATTGATTTATTTATGTTTATGGTTTTTATAGCGTTTGGGCAGTACTGTGCAGATTAGGTAATACTTGGCTGTGAGGTCCGTTGGTATTAGACACTGTAAGATAGACTGGTATAGAATACTGCAAACTCAAGTGGAATTACATACAGTAACATAATGTCTGTATGTCAGTATGTCTGTACAGTCTGTAAAGTTGGCTGCCATAAAATATTCTACAGTTGTGTTGCACACTGTAAAATAAGAAAGCATAGACACTGAAGCTTTTTGCATTATTATATACTATACAATCAGGTGATATTAGACAATCAAGGGCAGGGGGGAATTTGACATTGTAAAGTCAACTGGTATTAGCAGATCAGGTGGTATTAAACACTGAAAGTAGTCCCATATTAGATATTATACAATCATTTAGTATTAGACAATATAAGGTTACCCCACATACTTAAGACACTATAAGATCAGGTGGTGTTAGACACTATAAGGTCGCCACATATTACACACTATAAGGTCAGGTGGTATTAGACTCTGAAGGTAACCTTATATTAGATATTATAAAATCATTTAGTATTAGACGCTGAAAGTAGCCCCATACTAGCTATCATACGATCATTTAGTACAAGACAATATAAGGTTACCCCACATACTTAAGACAATATAAGATCAGGTGGTGTTAGACACTATAAGGTTGCCACATATTACACACTATAAAGTCAGGTGGTATTAGACTCTGAAGGTAACCTCATATTAGATATTATAGAACCATTTAGTATTAGACAATATAAGGTTACTCCATATTATGCACTATAAGATCAGGTAGTATTAGAAATTAAAGGGTCAGGTGTTACTAGACACAGTAAAGTCTGATGGTATTGAACACTATACAGTTACCAGGTATTAGGCACTATAAAATCGTGTGGTATTAGCTGTAAAAAAATAAATCAAGGCAACTGGACTTATTGGTGTGTATTGGACACTTTAGGATCAGGTAAGATCAGGTAGTACTGGACACTATAAGAGGAGATGGTATACAACACTATAAGATGAGATGGTATACAACACTATAGGATCAGGGGGCATATGAGACTATCAGTTCAGGTGGTATTAGATACTGTAGGGTCAGCTGATATAACACACTGTAAATTCAGGAAATATTACACACTGTAAGATCAGGTAGTAATAGACACTGTTAGTTTGAGTAGTATTAGACCCTGCAAGGCCAGCTGGTATGATATACTGCAAGATCAGGTAGTATTACATATTGTAAGGTTGGCTGGTATGCCACAAGTTCAGGTAACATTACACACTGTAGGTAGTATTAAATAAAGTTAGGTTAGAGACATAATTTAGCCGATCTGTCGCCGTACAAAGAATGCATGATACGTATATATCATTTTTTTGTTAACCATTACAACTTAAACTTCTTTTACAGATTTTACTACACAAAAACACTTAATTGTATACTTTGACAAGAATATTTGCAATGCATAAACTAAACAGTTAACCAACAATAAATAGTGTTGATACTATGTCAAACCTATGTTGGCAATAATTTTTCAACACGTAAATCTCCTAATAAAGATGATATATTATTTTAATTTTGACTATCTAAATAATCCATCTCCATTTTACAATAGTTTTAGGATTTATTTCTTGTTTTGTGTTATATCGTCAATATAATTATAGGTATGACTAAGTAAAGTAAACAAGTATCAAAAAAGAGAGAAATAATAAGTTTTAGCTCTCCGATCGGTTAATATTAATTATATATAAAGAGAAATACAATATTAACCAAACATGACATCTGTATACTTTCTGAATGCAAACATGATTAAACTATCTTATTCTTAATGCCACCTAATCACTTTTCCGTCTGGATATTTTTCAGTCGACTTTAACACTTCTGTTTTACAAACCAAGCCAAGCATTATATTTTGTACACCTTTTTAAATAAAATCCAATTCTTTGAAAGTTCCTTATTGAAGAGTTACAGCTGCAACAACATGTACTATACTTGTGCTTCTACTGTATGATAGGCATTACATTATTTCCAGCATTAAGAAGCTTCTAAGAAATTATTAAACCTGATCTATAAGAGTATTTTCTTAAGTACAAATTTAACAAACTGTGCCAAACGGTATGCATAATCTAATTTAAAAAAAATATTAAAAACTATTGGAGTCCCATGATCAAGTACATAAAATTACTTAATAGCACCAAACTTGTCTCCGGAAACCGGCTCATGTAATACCTTAAGCACAGCAGGTAGAAAATCATATGAAGATGTGAGTGGACACTATTATTAGTTATGGGTAGTTACTCATTAACCCAATACAGTAATTGCAACCAAGATTTTCTTAATGCATTAGTAAAATGATTTGGGCTATTTTTGGTCAAAAACATAGTTCTTTTTGCATGACCATTATATTATATGTTAATATTTACAAGTCACTTGTGTGTTTGATGAGCACAATATTTATCTTTATTACATACGCTGTACATTTTTCACTGTACTAAAACAAAAAAAAAGCTTGGTGAGTAATTGTTCTGACATAGGTATCTAAGACTTTTCTTCTTACACAATGTTTTCTTAATACAATTGCAAATGAAATAAATCTATACACATGTTCTTTATTACATAACACCCTTCATGCGAAAGCATGGATTTGAATAAAAAGCAGCTGATGTTATTTTTATTGAAGCTCAGCAATTTTATTTTTAATAACATTATTTTGTATTATGTTTCAGTAAAGAAACATTTAGCAATACGGGTTTTACAGTCATACACACAAATGAAAGCGGTATAAAACAAAATCAGGATGGAATTTTAGAATCTTTTATTTCTGCAATGTGTTAGGTGCATGCTGTTTAGAATAGAGGGAGAGAGAGAAAGAAGGAAAGAGAGAAAGGAAGAAGGAAAGAGAGAAAGAGAAAGAAAGAGAGAAAGAAAGAAAGAAAGAGAAAGGAAGAGAGAAAGAAAGAGAGAAAGAAAGAAAGAGAAAGGAAGAGAGAAAGAAAGAAAGAGAGAAAGAAAGAAAGAAAGAAAGAAAGAAAGAAAGAAAGAAAGAAAGAAAGAAAGAAAGAAAGAAAGAAAGAGAGAAAGAAACTTAAAAACGCAAATAAAATGTAAAAAGCAGAACAATAAGCAATGTAAATAAAAAATGAATCCTAAGATAAAAATGAAATTAATATCTGCATGCTGTATGTAAAACCTGTATCAATTTAAAAAATATCATGTTTTATCCTGCATGAAGAGGAAAAAAGAAACTTTAACATTTCCACACAAGTGCTAGTGGCCACATTCAGGCACAAGTATTAACTGAGGGAAGGAGAAAAGTGCTATGAGTTCTATTAGTGAAAGGCTGCCACTGGGAAGTTGATTTTGGCATGTTGCCAAAATCATGTGCAGAATGTCCCTCATTACGAATTCATGAAAGTCTATACTATGAACAGAAGGGAAAAAAAAGACCCAACAGACTGAATCTGTGACTAAAATTAAAACCTCACAAAGGCGCTTCAGAAAAAAAAAATCATTTTGAAGTGTCATTTCAGGTTTTTGTAGCTATTTCAATTTCTGCTACCGCAGCAGAGAAACTTGCCAAAGTCACTTCCTATGTACTCAGACAATAGAATCTGTAAACATGGCAAAAATGATCATTTGGAACATTGTAAGTGTACAGTATAAATGTACAGTACGCAGGTTTGTTTTCAAAAGCAAAAATCAATACCAAGGACAGTATACAACATGAGCAGGCACCTATGGTGGTGGGGGGAGGAGGGGGGGAGCGGATTGCGGGGACGATGAGGGATTAGTTATGCACATATCCTTACCGAGATGTCTTGTATCGGATCAGGAGATGACAGCAGTCCTGGCAAAGCAAACAGATATACTTTCTTGCAGAAACCATAAAGGGCCCTCCGTGAGTTCAGCGATGCATCACATTGCCTTGTATTCTGAGATCGAAACGCTTTATGAAAAAAAAAAAAGCACAAGCACATTCCTAATAGTGAAATAGAGTGTGAGATTGAATAATGTGGATTTTATCTTTAAGAGAGGGGGGTTATAAAGCAAGGAGGGTGTGGTCAACATTAGGCTATCCCTGATAGAAGGGGCCTTGCCGGCACTAGCACCTAACTGCTTGCAGAGGCAAACTGGGAAGGAAGCCAATGAAATGACTTTGTTTGACCCAGCTGCCAATCTCTACTGAAGCAGTGCTCCAGACTAAACACTGACACTATTTTAACTCAAATCAGGCTTCAGCAGCTGTTTACTCTCTGGCTCTAAGCAGCACACCAGAGTACCGATGACCCCGCACTGCACACATTCCTGATCGGGCGCTGCAAACGCTGCAACGATTCCAGCTTCAAATGAATCATTTTTGGGTGCACTTCTTTTTTAACTGAGCGCCTCTACGCTGAGCACCAAAACGGAACAGAAATAACCCAGTAAGAGGATGATTACTGTTTCCGCACATGTTTTCAGGAGTTACAAAATGTCACTGTGCATTAGTAGCAAGCTTTTGTCTCTTACATAAACGGGAGTGAATGATTTTGGACTTGATGCTCTTCGAGGTAGAAGGCTTAAAGAAGAACTCTGGGCAACATTTGTATTGACCCTTGCAGTGGGGCTACCCCCGCACTGCAAGGGTTAACTGTTTACTTTGGTCTGGGGAGGAAAATAACAAAGATTATCCAAGCCGGCTGGCTGTGACAGTGCTCCCTCCTGCCTGCCTCCTCCTCTGCTGCAGCGATGGAGTGTCCTTATATCCTATACACATGATTACTCAAGGCCCTTAGACCGCTGCAGAGGAGGGGGAGATAGGCTAGAAGATCCGGTCTAAGAGCAACCCAGCTCCGAGGTTCAGGTGAGTATAACTTTTTTATTTTCCTCCCTAGACTAAAACAAGCACCTAACCCTTGCCATGCGGGGGGTATCCCCACTGCAAGGCCTGGAATTCATAAACATTTTGTCTGGAGTGCTGACTTGAATTTATTATACATTTGCATGTCCTCCCTTTCGAGGTGTCAATCTGAGTCTCGGGCATTAAAGTATGTGTGAAACCCTAGCAATGGATCTTTATTGCTTCCTTTTGGTATTTTAGATATACTATTAAAAGCATTATGTTATATATGTTCAAAAAGTGCAAAAAATACCATTTGATACTGCCAGTAAATCCAGTGCTGTCCTGTTCACTCTGCAGTGTTTTCTCTAGAACTCTTATCGGGTTCAAAGAGAACCCTAATTGGTCAGGTTCAAAGTTCGGGCGGAGCCTTTGCGGATGTCTGCGGAGGAGGGTCTCAATGGAGTTAATCAGAGATCCTCGGATGAAGAGAGAACTTCCCATCCACCTGCCCTGTAAATTGGTGTTTGTGGTCAGTTACTGTCATAGTGGTGTTGGCATTTTTTGTTCTTTTGAAGGCGAAGAACATAGGTGATGGTGGTTAATGTTTGGAGACCTGTCTTGATATGGGTCCTCAAGTCATGCTGATATGTGGTAGTCGAAAAGGAAATTGAGATATGGATGTGTCTGCGGTCGATGTACAGGTTTCCCCGAGGCGGTGTGGTGCGGCTTGGGGCCTTATTCAAGGGGTTCCACAGAGACACCATATCTGGTAATAATTTGGGCCTTCAAAAGACCTTAAAAAATCTCATGCTGAATTTGTCCAGTTCTGTTAAGTTTATTTTTGTTATTTTGTATAATAAAAGGCTACTATGACCATTCAACTCCATCAACAAGTGTGGTCTATTTTTATTGGGTTGAAGAGGGGAGGTTGGTGGTTCTAGTAGTCTTTGTAACTAGCGAATTGGGACATCGGTTCGCCATAAGTCAAGACATATTCACTTTAATTACCCAATCATGTGCAGATGAAATAAGTTACAGGGACTTGCTTTTCACATGAATGAAGTGAATCTTCACACAATGTATTGTGTGAACATTATCAGTTCCTTTAGTATATTAAATTATTATTTTTGAGCTCAGGTCAGCCTCCATAAGGGGGCATTACAGCCAGACATCGAGCTGACATTTCTGCTCTGACAGGGAAAGAATATAAGCAAACAACAGCACATATTCCTATCCTTGTGGCCCAAGAATGTCCTATAGTAACAACTTTAGAGTAAATATTTTGATTCTTACAAATCCCGAGTCCTTAGTAGTTTATATGAAAGGGAAACTACAATGCATGTTTTGAGTTGTTAATGTTATGTTTAATTGAATGTAATTTTATAAATGGTTTTTCACCATTTTTATTCTTTTTCTGTCCTATAGTTTGATTACTATATTATATATACATATTTGTAGGTGCTCACTCTAGTGGTCATCTGTATATTGGGTAACGGTTTCATTTTTTTACCTATGGCTGTTTCAGCCTGCTGTCACTGACTTAACCATGCCAACAGAGACACACACCGGAGCATGAGAAGTAGGTTGCAGAGAATGCCTCACTGTCAAACACTCTAAGATGCATGCAGGATGTGGGTGCAATGCACTTTTTGATTTGAGCATAAATAGGGGGTTTCTTGGATATGGTTAACAGCTCACTGATTGCACTTGCTGCCTGCAATTGCTCTGCTATATACTGCAAGCTGGGAAAAAGTTTGCACAGAAACAAAATTATCATGAAAGTGAGGGAAGAACATGTTAGTCTTCCTTTTTGTCCCATTTGCATGACTAATACACATCCCCATTCTCAGCTTCTGTCACCATCGTTCATTTTACCTGCTGACATCAACGGCTGACTGAATCCACCTGGTGGCAAGCGTGGAAAATCATGTCCACATACAAGCCCTCCTTACTGTGAGGCCGCATTGTATGTGATCACCCATGGTTGAAGAAAGGCTGTAACAATATCCAGTGAGCCGTTTGCACACAGGGCTCAGGGATCTCTTTTCTCCAAAGCCAGACAGCTGCAGATACAAAGGCCTGCTACGCCTTTACATTTCTGGACAGTACCGACTCTGCTCTCATACACAGTATATTTAAAGAGCTAAGTCTAGAAAGTAGCTCAACCAGTGGACTACTACAGCTATACATAGTGGTTAGCATGTCTGCCTTGTAACAATGGGGGTCCCTGGATCAAATCCTGGCCAGGTCACTATCTACAACGAGTTTACATGTTCTCCCTGTGCTTGTGTGGGTTTCCTCCGGGTATTCTGGTTTCCTCCCTCACTCCAAAGACATGCTGGTAGGTTAATTGGCTTCTGTCTAAATTGGCCCTCATATGTATGCATGTGAGATAGGGACCTTAGATTGTAAGCTTCTTGAAGACAGGGACTGATGTGAATAGGGCTGCAACAACTAATCGACATAATCAATTATAATCGATTATTGAAAAAGTTGTCAACTTTTTCAATAATCGATTAATCGGCTTCCGATCAGTTGGCCCTGTTCACGGCTCCACACACGCTGCGCGCCGCACCTCTTCCCCACCTCACGCTCGCCGCTGCCAGACCCGCCCGCCCGCATCCACGCCGCACCTCCTCCCCGCCTCACACTCACCGCCCGCCCACATCCACGATTGGCACAGGGACGCGGGGAGATGTAGTAAGGAGGAGCAGGTGTGGGGGGATGACAGCCGCTGATAGACAGGTCCGATCTCAGAAGCAAGTTGCTGGAAGACTGCTCAGGTAAGCCTGCAATTTCCCACACATGGTGCTCTATAATGTATTGCTGGGATTTGTATTCCTCTATAGCTTATGGTACATTGTGCTGTATATTATACATAGGAATACAAATCCCAGCAATACATTGTACACTGTATGTATAATGTATTGCTGGGATTTGTTGTATTCCTATATAGCTGGTGATATTCTGCACTGCACTGTATAGAGGACTACAAATCCCAGCAATAATACATTATACAGCGCAATGCAGAATACCACCAGCTATAATGTACTATTGCTGGGATTTGTTGTAGTCCTCTATAGCTGGTGATATTCTGCATTGCGCTGTATAATGTACTATTGCTGGGATTTGTAGTCCATTATAGCCGGTGCAATTCTGCATTCATTGCTGTATAATTTTACACTTTCCTTTTCACTATATTGCACACCACACTATTTTTTTCCACCGCTCCAAGCTTGCTCCTGTGATGGACTACAATCTCAATACAAACTAGTAGTCCCATCACTGGAGCCATTTTTAATTTTTTTTTTATTGTTTATCCGATTAACCGATTAATCGAACTTAATAATCGGCTAACTAATCGATTTTGAAAATAATCGTTAGCTGCAGCTCTAGATGTGAATGTGCACTGTGTAAAGCACTGCATAAATTGTTGTCACTATATAAATAGCAA
Source organism: Nanorana parkeri (assembly GCF_000935625.1). Classification (NCBI taxonomy): domain Eukaryota; kingdom Metazoa; phylum Chordata; class Amphibia; order Anura; family Dicroglossidae; genus Nanorana; species Nanorana parkeri. The sequence goes on from NW_017307124.1 coordinate 395,047, forward strand.
TAATAAATAAATACATGGGGAAGCCATATTTACCTATTACATATGTTGGCTATGCTTCTGCATAGTAGTGCTACACAATGACTATGCATCAATGCATAGCTCTGCCAGTGAAAATATATATATGTCAGGCCTGAATGAAAAGAGCAGAATGTATAAGGCTGGACAAAAAATGGCAAATGTTCCCTGTTTTGATTGCTCTTCTTTAAAGATCCAGCTGCTTTCAATCTGGCAGAGGAGATAATGAGCATCCCTGGCAGCCAGAGGTGATCGTTATTCTGCAGGGAGAGCAGACCCTGTCCAGAAGAAGTACCATGTGCAGCACTGTCACAATCTGGTGATAGTCACATTCTCTGGTGGCTCCTGGTGCACTGATGACTCATTGGAGAATGAGTACACATCCCTCTGCTCATTAGGTTTCTGTTGCCAGTAAGTGGTTCAGTGGTCTGTAATCCCTGTGCTGACAGATATGCAGAGAGTGGGCCAATGACTCCTCCAAAATTCAGCAAGCTTGGAGCTAAAAATGCTGCTTGCTGCAGATTTTGTATTGTTGTGTCATGTCTGTCCTGCTTTCTGTTATAGTTTTCTCTGACAAGTTATTTTTTTAAACCTATTTGTGTCTGCTCAGTAAACCGAGGTATCCCCCGCACACCATACAGCAATGGAGACCGTTGATAGTAATGGTGCTCGTAGGTGTTTTCGGAACCACGTATTGCCCTGATGAAGGACCCTGCATGGTTGAGAAAGGTTGGCTTTGTAAAACACTTGTGACATGCTTTTTTGAATAAAAGAACACTTAGATTTATCCCATCCTTTGTGTGCTGGTTATCTTCATTGTTCAATCCTATTTGTGTCTGCAACGCAAGGAGTAAGGGGTCTTATGCGTCTGCTAAAGGGGAAGCCTGCGAGAGTGCATCTACTGAAGAGAACATTTTTTTAGAGGAGTATCAATTGAGGGGGATGCGTGTGGGAGTGTATCTGGTGAGGAAGACTTATGTGGGGTACATAAAATGAGGGAAGCAGGTGCGGTGGGACATCTGTTGGGGGTGGTGAATCTAATGAGGCTTCTGTGGGGGTGAATACATTTTATATATCACTAGGATGCTTGATGAGGGAGAAGGGAACAGAAGGAGAATGAGAAGTCATGGGGTTTAGAGAGCAGCTAGGTTGAAGAACCCAAGGTATTACTCTTTTACAGTAGGAATACAGAGACATTATTACCCCAATGATTATGGTAAGTTGGGCTAAAAGGAACAAAAAAAAAGCCCTTCACTGAACTAGTGTAATGCACAGCAGAGTCTTCTTTTACTTCTAGGCAATAAATCAAAACATGTACTCACTTAAATTTACTAAAGTTTAATCCAAGTGTATATCATCTGTTGAAGCCAGACAGATAGAAATGCTGTGTAGGATTGCAACTTCTTGTCACATGATTCTGTGCTGTGCAGCCTGCAGGCTTAGATTCCACTTTGTATGGACAAGGCTGCACTGGGCTCAGATCAGACCATTCTGCAGAACACACCGGCATGCATTTCTTAAAGCTCTGATTAAGGACCATTTAGTAAATGAGGATATTTGCATCCACAGGGGTTTCTTGAAAAACATCAACCAGTTGCAGTAAATGAATGTCAGAGCCAAACAGCAAATGGCTTGTGCCCTTTATTTGACTCTAAATGCTAAATATTCATAACTCAAATACGGCTGGTGGGTAATGACATTTACTATTAGCTCTTTTTAACAAATTGCCATACTTGTTCCTAATTTCCGAGTTCATTCCATAAGAGGTGTGACAATCCTTTGGGTGAAATTGATTTTTCACACATATGTCAACATCTGGCAGCGATTTCTACCAATAATTTAAAGCATGTGACACATACAGGCTGCTCACAAGTAACTTCATATGTTGGAGCCTGGTCCTCCTTCTGTCTTCTATCAGGAGTCGTACATATCAATTTCCTAAACAATACAACTGAAAGAGACGTGACAGGTAAAAGAGAACTGCGGGCAAAACACAACACTGACTAACATTGACTCCGGTGTGTTGGCTTCTGAAAATTGGGGTGAATGTTTTCAGGAGTATACACTTTTGATCGCATGAATTCTCTGCACATAAACCATAAATATTTGGCACTGACATTGATTCCGTATTTTATATTTCCATGCAAATGTATCAACTGGAAAAGGAATTAATCACACCTTGGAAAAGAAATGAGAATTCCTTACTCTAAATTCCGGTCCACGCTTGTATGGTTTGTCACGTGGTAATACACGAGATGACCGGCAATGTGCAAGATGCCCTGCAATGTGCAAAAAGGTGCAGCTTTTTTTTTTTTGGTGCATGTTTGGTCCCATAGACTGCAATGGGAGTCAATGAAAAATACATGTATCTGTGTTTTAGTGTGGTTTTGGCACATTTTTGCGTGTAACAACCAGTCTTCTCCTTGTAGCAAAACCTACTCTAGTCCAGATGAATAGGAAGATAGAGCAAGCAAACTATGCTTGATGTGGAAGAAGTAATATGGCTGGTGAGGGCAAGAAGATTGCTGTACTATCCCAGAGACCACAATGACCAAGATAAGCACCGGAAGGACTGGGAGGACATTTCCCATGAGGTTTTTATTGGTTGGGACAGTGCTATCAAAAGTGTGGCAGTATCTGCAACTTCTGCCAAAAAAAAAACATATCATAGAGGACATGCAGGGCCGGTGCTAGAGTATTTTGCGCCCTAGGTAAGACCAGCTACTTGCACCCCCCAGCCCCCCCTCCCACGGTGCAACACCCAATGCCACCCACGTGTGGCCATATTCTCTCACACTGAGTAGAGGAACGGACCTGAGAGAGAATGTTGTCTCTCACTTGCGCTCCTCTGCTCAGTGGGCGGGTGCAATAGCCATACAGCTATTGGCTTTTCCAATTTTAAATAGACTGGGGGGCGCTGTGTGTGGGGGGTGAGTGGCCGAGGCTGTGCCCGAGCCAGCAGTGCGCCCTAGGCGGCTGCCTAGTTTGCCTAGTGGCAGCACCGGCCCGGAGGACATGACATAGGATTGCTCAGAAACTACAACTACACAACACAACTGATAACATGCTATAAGCATATAAAAGGATGACACCTAATGATGCCAGAAATGGCATGAAGCATGAAAACGCACAAAAAGTACATTACAATGCATCAAGAATTCACATGTGTGGAAATGTGCATAAACATGTTAACATCAAAAACGCGTCAAAAACGCACTGCATGCATAGCACCGCGTCTCCAGATCTGGACCAGAAAATCGTGTGAACAAGCCCTCAACTTAACTAACTTAATTAGCTGTGTAACCTAACTAGCTGTGTACTTGTTCTGGATGAAGATGGGGACCCGAAATGTATAAAAGCGCAGTCGAGCACAGTCTGTTCCGGTCCGGACAGAAAAAATACTGCATGTCACATTTTGTCCGGTCCGGAAATGCACGAACTAGTCAAAAACGCAACGAAAACGTGCCGAAAATGCACTGCACTGCAGCTAACATACTGACAGCCCCTCTCACAAATAGGTTTACTTTCAAACCAATCACCCCAGTACAACAGACTTCAGATATAGACCCCTAATAATTGTTGACCTGGCCATCTCCTTGCTTGGTGCCATAATGCAAAATATGCCAGCTCTTTGGGTGCTGGAAATACTTTGTGGTCATGGGCATCTATCGAGTAAGGCGAATAAGGCCTTATGATGCGAAGGTGCTAGTGGTGAGGGGAGGTTGAAGTAAACGTATTGCTTAAGTGCAGATCTCATCACTCAAGCATCCAAGAGATATAACGAACCATTATTTGATTTCATTCTCTGGCATTTACCAGAAGCTGAATTATACGGTAGACTGACCCTTTAAAAAAAAGTTTGTTCAGACTACAGTCGGGCATTCTGTATTTCCCCAGAGGATTGAAGCTCTGTGTAGGGAAACGCACTGCTGACTCATGTTCTGTGTGCTTTGCTTTCCACACCTGCTTTCATTTATCATCGCACATCACAGCACCAGAAATACATCAGAACAAAAAGAAGTATTACTGGACACAGTAAGGCAATAAACTGACTGTAAGTTAAAAAAGAACTCCATTCTAAATCTTCAGTCTAGTTTGTAATAGCAGAGCTGTTGAGATCTCTAGATATAACCTATGATCAGTTTTGTCTCATTGCCTGAAGCTATAAAGGTTGTTAATGTGTAAATCAGCTGCTTTCCTGAGCTTGACAGCCAAAATAACGCATTGTCTGTTCCTGTCATGTTTGAAGGTCGCTGGCAGTTAAGATGAGCCATGCTATGCCTTTGCCTACCCCCAAAGTTGTGTCACCACAAAGACATTTTTAGATTATGGGTACCGATTCTTTTTATGTTCCTGATTCAGAGCAGCTCAAGTATGCCGGGCCAGAAACGGGTCAGAATGTACAATAAAGGTTCCCTGCTTATATAATGGGCATGGAGAGGAGTCCTGTTCTTAAGCTAGGGTCACACTTGAGAACCTTCTGTTCTAGGAAGGAGAGTCAGGTATAGTATGTCCTCTGCCACGGACTCAGGACACCATCTTGGGAGAAGCTGTGTCTCATTGGGCACAAAGTTCTCCCCAGATATGGGCAGCCATATTTATGACAGAGGGGTTTTATATAAGTCCCTGCTGTGTCATTTTGGGGGCCCACAGTGTGGGAATTTTCAGGTTGGAACAGAGAACTGCTTGTGAGGGAGATTTAGGCTTAGCAATAGGAATGGGTTCCTGTTGAGTAAGGATAGTTCAGGGACCCTGCTGGACATATGTGGACTTGGCCTAGCATACAAGAACAGGCAACTAAGAGCATTTCTATTCAGCCGGTCTGGCGTAATTCTGTGCATTGCACTGACCAGAACGGCACTCTATTGAGTAAGGTCAACTATGTGAAGCCTCACAGGTACACACTTAAGGACGCATGCCTCAACCGACCTCCTGTATGTAAGAGAAGATAAGTCACTGGCACTCCAAACTCCTAATTAATAAGTCTTTATTGACGCTTGTCCATAGAATCACAAAGAAAACAATGTTTCGGGGCCACACAGGGTCTCTTCATCAGGCAGGCACTGTGACATTGTTCACATTGTTTGCTTGATGAAAGGACCCTGTGCAGCCCTAAAACATTGTTTTCTTTGTGATACTATTAACAAGCATCAATAAACACATATTGATTAGGAGTTTGGAGTACAGGTGACTTATCTCCTCTTCGGTATATGTGTGGCACCATCCGCTTGTCACTGCAGCGCTCACCATGGGAGTTGTACAACACTCCTGTATGTAAGCTCTGCATTTTTGAACGGCCTTGTGACTGATGTGCAAACGTGTGTTTGTACGGAGTTAAACTCTGGAGAAGGATTAAAACATTGTTGTACCTGCTGATTACTCGTCACATAACAACACAATAAAAGGAGAAGTTGTGCTACCTGTTCCCCTAAATTATTGCCAGGAGGTTAGCCCCACCCACACTTCAGCTAGAAAGTGACTCCCTGTTCACCCAGCCAATGAGGGAGCAACACATACAAGCCAGAAGGTAAGTGTTTCGCATGCCTGCTGCGTCCTCAATAGTAATCCTGCCGCAGGTGAGTTCCCAACTGTGACACTAAAAATTATTTCAGGCAATGTGTTTATGGTAAAAGCTCTAAATAGAAGCCACCAAAGCTGTTAACAATTATTTTTCATATGCTTATCTAAAAATAAACACTGATATTCCATACCGCATGCAAATATTTAACTGTGGGACAGTAACATAGATAAATATATTTTTAAAAAATTATGGAATGCTTCCAAAGTGTGTCTGTCTCAGGCTGGAAAAGCTCAGTGTTTTAGCATAAAAAAGCCCAGATTGCATTGTAGAGCAGACTGTCCTTAGTACTAAATAAATCTCTTATGACAGTAGACGTGATTAAAGGGTACCTGTCAGAATACAAAGAATAGAAGCTGCCATTGCTATCATTCTGAAAAGACCAGCTGTCTGTCTGTATGTGAATTCAGTACTGAGACAATGATGTGGAACCAACACATGGATTAGAAAGTCTATGTAGTGAGAATTCCAGATCTTCATACTAGTTTCACGTAAAGAACTGAGAAAGTACTAAATCCACTAGATCAGTGGCCAATATGGCTGTCATAGCCAATATGCTACTAAATCCACTGGATCAGTATGACAGCCAAGATGCTAGCATTTTCTGAAGGAGAGGTAAACAATCTCTGCAGATTATCAATACATAGAAGTACAATGAATTGCATTGAATCTGAAAACATATTGCAGCACTTCTCTTTATTATTTGGCTTTTTCTATTACTGCAGAACTTGTGGATTCTTTTCTTACTGAGACGCTCTAACTACAGGTTATTGCACAGACTATTAGCCCTAAGTTTGTTCCCCAGGTGGATGGTAAAAATAAGCTTGTCACTAACAGTCTGATGAGCCTAAAATGTAAATTGGCGTATATGAAGCAACTTTCAATATTTAAATAATGTTTAAAGATATTTCAAGAATTCATCAGAACTGATAAAGGTGTGACAGCATGACCTCCTTCTTAACCCCAGCCATGCTAAATTGTGTGGATGGAGGAATCTCCACTCCCAGCTATTATATTTAGCAGCTGCACCCCTGATGACCACTGGTCTGATAACTAGGGAATATTCAAGAAGCCAAGTAGAGCAACACAGATCTACAGACTGAATGAAGCAAGGATAGGCATTCATTGCAGGTCCTTCTATACAAGTTGCTCTCCAGCTATTCACAAGAGCCATCCATACAAGCCTTTTATAAAATGCAGGCTGAAATGTGGAGCCTGTAGCGTCCTATGAAGTTCTCACCACATAATGCTGCAGAGAGTACTCTGTGATCGGAGGAGAGGCAAGTCACAGAACCAGGCTCTCCTCCCCCTGCTTTCTTTATCAATTGGAATAACTGGTGTTACACTTGCTTTAGAATTCTGATGCAAGCGGAGCTTAATGCACATATGTGTGCACACACCGCTGTGATTTTTCAATGGGACAGTATTTTTTATGGTCATATCACTGTTTTATAAATACCAGAATTTGCACCCCTGCTCATCTTCCATGGTTTTCCTAGCAGTACCACTGTTGGAGTACAGCACTAGGGGCGGGCCTTAGTGTCAGAAGGTTGAATCGCACTGCTGTCTCAGAAGGCATGGTATGCAGAATAAACCCTGCAAATGAAGAACCCCTTTAAAGTGACACTAAGGAGTTAAATCTTAAAAATGCATTCAAGTATCTTAACTATTAACAAAAATGCATCTTTTTTTGTGTATCACTCGGCTTTAGATCTTCTCCGAATTTGTGCTGACACTGTCCTTCCTTCTGGAGGGTGGCTACTTTTGTTCCCCATGGTCCCTGTGTGTGTTATAAAGTAGCCACCACTCCAAACTCACTCCTGTGATGGACTACAATCTCAATACAAATTAATTAACTAAATGTGAGATTGTAGTCCATCACAGGAGCAAACTTGGAGCAGTGACTGCTTTACAACACACACAGATACCATGGGGAACAAAAGTTGCCACCCTCCAGAATGAAGGACAGTGTCAGCATGGATTCAGAGGTGATTTGAGGATCTACAGCAGCCGAGTGATATACAAATAAGGTCCAGTATCATTAATAGTTAAGGTACTTGAATACATTTTTAAGATTTAACTCCTGAGTTTAGTGTCACTTTAAGCCATCCAAAAAAAGCAGCTCATCAATCTTAAAAATTAGAGTTACTGGAAGGAACAAGCTCACAAAGACATTATAATCAGAGTCAATGGGTGAGAATACTAACCCCATAAATCCCAAATGGATTTTAACGCAAACAAGTAACTCCATGATTTTCACATATAAATAAACTGTCCATCTTTCTCTTCTCTCTTTCTAATGTGAAAGAATAATGGCCGAATAGACAGAACAGGAGGTTTTTCAAGCTTTTTTTTTCTAGGTGCAAGAAGAGTGGGAAATGCACCCCTCAGGTGCAGCTTTAACACAACATTCCATATCCACACATTGTAGCCTGGCTCTCCTAAAACGTCTAGATCAGGGTTAGATTAAAAAGTATTTCTCTCGCTATATTTAGCAACTTAAATGCATCAAATCTTCTAATAGAATTATATTTCACGACACGTGCCAATTCACCATATCCCACATAAAAAGAGGAAAATATATAAATAACTGTGGCAGTGTGAGTGATAAAGAAGTAGATTAAATGCACAGCCTCTGTACAGTCTGCAGGATTTGCTTGACCCAGAGAAAGCACATTCTTAGCACAGATGAAATGCATATCAATGTGCTATTGGGTCATTTCAGGTTATGCTTGCTGTTTCTCTGGGCATCGCTTCTCCTGATATTTCACACGTTCTCAAGTGAGGATTCAGGGCACTGCAGTCTAAACCTAAAAGATGTATTTATTCCTTCATGATCAACAAGTGTGTACACAGACTGCTAAATATCAACAGGCTTTTTACATATAGAAAGCCCTCTGTGCGAAGAAAAAAAACAACTAAAACCCTCATTAACTTAAAGGTTTACTCTATTCATACACCAATTTTCTAGCAAAGAAAGGTAATTTTGGACATAATTTGTCATTAACTGGCGTCTTGATTTTGCTGCTCAGATGTTATCTGCTTGGATATTGATCATATGACATGTAAAATCCAAAGGCTCTACAGATGAGTCTTCTTTTGTCCCCCAGAACAATCTAGACCATGTTGATATGGGGTTAGCAAAGCACAAAGGTTGTCACACTACCCCTTATCTGATTTTTTTTCCTATCAACATTATCAGTTAACATAAAAAACAATTAAAGGAACCCCAGAGAGAGTGGGAACCTCTCATAATGGGTAGCTGGTGTGCAGACAGACCCATGAGCTCAATCACTTTAACAAAATGACAATAGAACCCCAAAGTGACATGGTTAATGCTAAAGAGACATGTGACCACTTTAAAAACTCAGCGCCAGTAAAAAAAAAATTATGGGCACACAGTACCAGTCACATAAGTTGACCTGCTGGCTGTTGTTTACTGTAAAAAAAAAAACCCTGCATTAATGCCAGATACTCCCTACAGCGGTGATCCTCCGGTGCTGTGGGGGTTAAGATCTGCATCGGTGACTGTGAAGGATCATGCCGTTCAGTGTCCCTTTCCTGTCCCCTCGTTCTTTCACAAAGCTTGTATTATTATTATTACAGAATGCAAGGTGTTCTGTGATTGGATAAGGGGAGATCCTTTCATTCATTGGCCCTCCTCCATTCACAGAACACCTTGCATTATGGGAAAATAATCACAAGGATTTTTGTGAATGACTGGGGGGCAGGAAGGTGGGGCAATCGGCATGATCCTTCACAGTCATAGCCGCAGCTCTTAACCCCCACAGTGCCAGTAGATCACCGCTGTGGGGAGTATCTGGCATTAGTGAAGGGAAGATGTTTACAGTAATCAACAGCCAGCAGCAGATGGAATATACTTTATTAGAGGTAAGTAATATGACTGGTGCTGTGTGCCCCAAAAAAATTTTTTTGTTTTTACCAGAGAACAGCTTTAATGATTACTAGTGTGTCCTCATTTTAAAATGTGAGCACAGAAGTTTGAAGAGGGGATATGGCTTACCGGTGGCCTTTACTCTCTAAGGGGCCATTCACAACAGTCAGGTCGGGTGTAGTGTGTTTACCTACACACATTAACCTAATGCACTACAACGGATCCGACCTGCTGCATTTTTGCTGGTAAATCGCACAGAAACGCATGGCAATGCACCATAGTGTGTTGCAGTCCACTACAACACAGTTGCATTGTAATGATACGTTGGGGTTATCGCAGTGCAGTGGAGTAAATAGGCCTTGATACCTTGTTAGGATTTTAGCACAACTCATTTTATGTCTTGCTTCTGGGTATCTTATTGGTGACTTGTAAAGCATGGTAAAAAAGCACCGGCTAGATACTTCGGCAGCTTAGTGAATAGACCCAATAGTGTCACTAGCACACTGGAGAAATATGTCCAAGCAAACATCTTATATTGATTCAGACATATTGTCACAAGGACGACAACATTTCAGGGCCGCGTAAGGACCCTTCTTTAGGCTCAAAAGGTTGCCACCCTTGAGACAATATATCTATGCGTCAATAAAAGACGTTTGCTTGGAAATTTTTCTCCGGTGTGTTCTTGTGACATCTTGTTTCTCCATGGAGGAGAGACTTTTCCCATGACTTTGACAAGTTATATGACTGGGCTCTGCTTCCTCCCTGCTGTTTTTTCCTTAATTGGAATGATCGCTTAATGCACATATGTGATGCATATCACTGTGCTTTTTAAATGTGCTAGTATGACAGCAGTGATAGCACTGTTTTATAAATTGGGCCCTTAGTATTCGTGCCTGGTCATTTTCCCCTCTCCACCACTTTAGCACCTTCACCTCTACATTTCTTTTTTAATTTGAGTACAAATCTTTTTATTGCAGAATTTCCACTGTAGTCTCCCTAGGAGTAGAAGGGTTGGAGTGCAACACTAGGGGCGCAGCCTAGTGTCAGCAGGTTGCATTGCAGTATTGTCTCAGATGGCGTGGTATGGAGAATCAAACCAAAAAAATGAAGAACCCCTTTAAGCTGACTAAAATAAGCAGTGCATTGGTCTTAATAAATTAAGTTACTGGAAGGAACATGCTCACAAAGACATCATAATCAGTCTATTAGCATGAAGAGTTAATGGGTGAGAATACCAACCCTGTAAATCCCAAATGGGTTTCAAAGCAAACAATAAACTCCATGATTTTCACATATGAATATCTCTCTCTCTCTCTTGTGTTCTCTGTTGAAAGAATAATGGTCAACTAGATGGAACAAAGTCCTGCAATATGACCAGGGGATTACATCATTTCAGAGCAGCCATTTTAACCATTCAAACCCTTCAATTCATCATTGTGCGAGGTTGGCTCAATGTCACAGATTTCTCTCAGTTTTAAGAAAGCAGAACTTTCCATTCTGCAGGTTCTCATGCCGGCCATCCAAGAACACTTTCTCTACAGTCAAAGCATGTCCTCAGTGTTCACTTCATTCTTGTTTCTGAACAAATAGCAAAGTCCTGTTCCTTGCAGCGATCTGGCTTGCAACGTCCAGGGTGACACCGTAAAAAAGGGAAGCTTTCTGTCTGGTTGCTAAGGTACCAAGTACAAACAATTTCATAAGTAGTATTAATTATGTATAGCTCATTCAGTTTTAAAGTCTATTTTAAAGAACACATTTGGTCTGTAATTTTGTAGAGCAAGGAATAATGATGTCCAGGAATCCATAACATTCAAACACATTTCATTTAGATCAGTTAGAGCAATAAAAGATGATTGGAAATTGGTTGTTACTGATGACTTAATGTTGTATTCTTGTGTAATAAAATGCAAAGCTTGGCTCCTGCAATAGTAAACACTATATACTTACCACACTGACGTGCAATAAGTCCGAAATTTGCTGTTTTCAAGCAGCACAGGCTCCAGCAAAGTCCTCATATTCAACACTTCCTGGAGTGTTGGGTGCCTCTGTTCCCTATAGTGCACTGAAGTTCATCCCACAGTCCCCATACGTCACTACAGGATTCAATTGTGGCGTAGGGACCAGCGGGAGGCAGCACAGCAGAATAATGTATCTGATCCCCCCAATATAACTAGGAAAATAGACAGAAGTAATAATCATCTGTATTTACTAACTTCAACAGCCCCTTAGCTTTCGAAAATATCCTGATCTTTATCACACAGGGTTCTACCAATGTGACCTCCTTCTGAAAATGCTAGTTGCCACTCTGTCATGGTGATCCAATGGCTTCCACACTACTCAAAACTATTACTTCCATTAGGTATAATCTAAAGTTATTGTTTTCAGGACACCTACTCATTACATACAGTATCTATTTCACTACTAATGCCCCAAGTAGAGCTTAGCCTGCATTGACAATTCAAAATATATTATATTTTTACAAAAACAGTTTTATTGAAACTACAAAAAACTCCTAAAAACATTGAAAGTCCCTGACCAAGATGGACCCATACTGTATACTGTATACCATATGACACCGTTTTGTGGTCCCTTAGTAAACAGATTATACCATTTGCATGTGACCCTATGTGAAGAACCAAAAGATGTTTCCACCACAAACATTTATTTTGCCAGGTAGCCAAGATAATCATTAATTTTCCTTCAACTCAAAAGTATCCTGTGATCCACTTCAAACAATGCTCTGTATACAGAACAAAACATATTGTTTTTGTGGGTGCTAAACATACCACCTCATTTTGCAGAAGTAAACTTTTCAGAAGTTTTTACTAGGGACAAATTTAAAGATCAGGAGTCATGACTTCACTTTAATTATGTTTGTTCTGGGGCAGAGAGAAAGGGTTGATTTACTAAAGGCAAAAGGCTGTTCACTTTGCAAGCAAATTTTCCCCTTAGTTTAGTGAATGAGCGCTGCTGACTTCCATCATCCAATTATGTGCAAGCAAAAATACTGTTTTTTAAAAAATTTTTTGCTTGCACATGTTTGAGTGAGTTTTTACCACTTTCGCTAAGCATGCAATATTGGAGGTAGCATGCTGTCTGCTTTATAAGCAAAGGTAGTTTTTACCTGTACAGACCATCAAACAAGAAAAGAGAGATGGTTGTCTGACCAACAAAGAGTTTTGTGACTCCCATCAACATTCCCAACACCACTCTACATCCATCCACCTTGGTGTTGCCTCCCTATGACCCTACTGTCACTAGTCCAGGAGTCATTATGGTAAAAAAAGATCAGCCTGTATTTCTCTCAGAACATGTTTCCTTTAAAGTGTATGTAAACCAAAACTTGTTTATTCAATTTTTAATAAAGTAGGGTTTTTTTGGATTATTTTGCTGTCTGTGTCCCATGGGAGAGATTGTATAAAGTACACACAGCACTATAATGACCATTTGAACAAACAGATCCACTAGTCCAATAAACTGACCAAATGCATCAGATCAAGTCACAACCACTGGATCTATTTGTTTAAGAGGTTGTTATTGAGCTATGTGTACTTTATATCCATGAGTGGAACATGTTTTATATTGTTTTTATGTCATTTTAATAAATGGATTTACACTATATAAAGTTTATATTGCATAATTTATGGGAATTGTTTTTGAGATACTAGCCACCCAATGAGAACAAGAGAAAAGGTGGTTAAACGTTATTACCTGGTTTATAATATAAAGAAGGAACCAAAGGGATTATCGATTGATCTTTTTTACCTTTCTTGGATGAGAAGTAATAAAATTGCTGAGTGTGTTTCCAATACGTTCCACAAGAACACTGATTTGGGAGACAGTTGAGCACAAGAACCTCTCTTCTTCAGGTCAGAAGCACACACACACACACACACACACACGTATTGTGTTTACACTTTAATGGTATAAGTGCTGCATAGAATTCAAATACACTTTAACAACTAAGTGCCATTTACTGTCTATGAGTATTTTTTGCTGACATTAGTGTATAGAAAAAGCAGCCACTACCATCCTGATGACTTCTAGCATACTACATCTATACATTTAAATCTCCGGAAGCACTTCATTTTCTAATCATCATCTCTTGAGTGCTTCCACGTACTTGTACGCTGACACAACAAAGTTAATGAAGTACATAGCGGATGTGCAATATCTGATTGCCACGCATGGATTTCTACCTGAACATACACAGCTCCGCTCCATGTCACATTTAATAGGCAGCAGATTAAGTGAAGCAGTGAATTTCAGAAACTAATTTATAACAATGCTTATAGGGAAATTAGGTCATGAAATAATTGTAATGGAAGTGGAGCGGCCTCACATTGTCAGTGTTATTAGAGTCATGGTCCTGGATCTTCACACTCTAATCATACGCAATGCCAGGAACGAAATTCAACAAGAAAATTGACAGAAATGGCTACTAGCTGGGGAAAAAGCAGAAATACTATTAACTCCATTGTTTCCAAGAAAAATGTTCACAAAAAACATAGCTGTGGTTCCAGCAAGAGCTCCATTGTCTGAGAATACCCTTTTCCATGCTGTCAGGTCCTCTTTTATCCCTTAGATTAGGCAAATACATTATAACCTTGTATATTGTGATTAGGAACCAGTCAGCTGGCATTCTGTGACAGTGAAGACAGAGTTAGGTTTACTCCCTCCAAGTGAAGACTTTTCTTCCTGAGAATGAATACAAGGAAAGGCTATTCCACTGCTAATGTGCATTATTGCTCCCCTGGGGTTCCTGTGAAGCTGGTCTGCTTAGGCCAAATTAGACCATGCTGTGGCTAGCTCTTAAGAGGAAGCATTTGCCTTTCCCAATGGTCTTTCTAGTCTGAGAAGCATATGGACCAAATTATGCTACTGCTGTGGTTATCCTTAAAAGAGGAAGCACCTGCCTTCCCTGAGGGTCTATCTATCCTGAAAAGAGTATAGGCCAAATTATGCAACTGCTGTGGTTACCCTTTAAAGAGGATACATCTGCCATCCCTGAGGGTCTATCTAGTCTTAGGGAAGAAACAGGCTGTATTGGCTTGCAGAAAGAGACTGTATGGTAGCAGCCTTGTAAGTAAAACAAAATCAGTTGTGGATTTGGACACAAGTTTCAAATTCATGGTAGCAATAGAATTGACTGTGTAGTATAAGTCAGACAGGCTAGAATTTATTTTGTGTTTTATGTACAGAACCTCCCTATGTGCGGCTGTTTACTTAGAAAAAAAAGCATAATAAAGGCTGATATAATTACACTTCTTTCAGGGCAGATCAAAAAAATGTTTTCACCTTTTCCCTTTTTTTGTATTATTTTATTTATGTTCAAATATAAGGACAAAAACTTCAAAAATAATTTGGATTTTTACAGAGAGTATTAGAAGATATTAATAGAGCACACAAGCCTTGGAAACTGCTCTGGGCATTGAGCTATAACAGGGTCGTAGCCTTCAAGGGTTAATTTCTAAACTATCCATGTTTTTTAAGGGTTTCTTGGTCAGGTGTATAACAGAGTCTTGGCTAAAGTTTCCAAGGGTAAGGCTCTAGACCTTGGAGTTGACTCCGTAGCCATGATCAACAGCTAAATCCATCATTTTTCTTAAGCTGCAGAGCTGGGTAGAGTTGAAATCAGAATGTAGCTGATCTCTGTAGCTAGGAAGGACATTCTATAACTGTTATTCTCAAAGTTACTTCACTTGACTGTAAAGTTGCTTAGTATTGGTCAAGGCATAGCAGAAGTACTTTGGAATTAGAGACAGCGATCTGCAGGTACCACATGGTGCCTGATATTTGTACAAATATACTGTATGTCAAAGAAGAAAATAGCGGGAATATAGTATTCCCTCAATGGCACTTGTATCTCCAGAAGGTACTGATTTTCTGCGCACACATAATGTACTGCAGAAGAAACTGCACATACTGGATATAAAGTGATGCCATTTATTTTTTGCACAAACAGTAAGGGCTTGTTCACACCAAATTCAGACCAGATCTGCATGAGTTTCTGCACACCCAGTGCAGTGTGTTTTGCCACATTTTTTGCTGCATTTTTGCCACGTTCAGGGCCATTTTTGAAAAAAACAATATATATATATATATATATATGTTTTGTTTAAAATGGGCTTTCAGTGCGTTCTAGTGCATTTGCATGCATCTTTTATGTGTTTGCATGCGTCCCAGAGCATTCCAGAGCAGGTAAAATAGGGCTTGCTGCAGTTTTTTTACATGCTCTGGAACTGAAACGCTGCGGTGTGAACTAGAGCCCAAATCCATTGGAATACCTTGGACGCAGTTTTGATCCGTTCTGTAACTGCTCTGCTCCTGGAACGTGCTTGGTGTGTACTAGCCCTAAGTAGAAACTGGAGCACCGGAGGAAGTCCAAGTAAGCATTGGTGACAACATACAATAGCCAAGCAGATAATGTTCTTGGACAGAATTGAAGCTCAGTTTTCCTGCACATCAAGGAATAGAGATGAGGAGGGGTTAGGGGTCTGTAGTCCTAACGCACTTCATGTCCCCAGATGACACTGCTGTTCCTCCATAGATAACAGTAAAGATAGTAAGTGTTGTAATCCAAGGACAGTCTTGTCACACTGGGAGAAGGAGGAGAAGGAGCACTCTCAGAACAGAATGACTCTAGTCAAAAAGGTAAAAACACCCCGAACCCCTTCCCAGAAGAGGGACCAAACCCATATTAATGCTCATGGTCTTTGAAATGGATGTCCAACAAACCCCAATAGGTGTATTAGTCATGTGCCCACAAACTTCATACCCTTAAACTTATTGAGATGGAAAGGAATAACACAGTTCAGCACAAAGTATGTAGGCAAAGGACACACTCTTATGATGCCCCCTGTTGCAAACGGGTAAAAATGATTATGGAAAAAAAAGTTGGTTAAACCAATTTGTTTTCACCAGTACTTTGTATTATAATGGTTTTTCAATATATCGGATGCAAGAATTTAAATGTTGGATTAAATATTTAAAACAATATAATATTGTTGGTACTTAGAGAGCATTTTTTTTAATAAGGTCTATCTTTCAGTCCAAAAAGAGGGATAACTAAAGAGGAAAAAGGGACAGAGGGATCTGGATCCAAACGAGGGACAGTCTCTCCAAAATATCAGATTCTGTATGCACTCAAAGAAAAAAAAAAAACATAATAATAAAACCATACATAAAAAGGCAAATGTATAACCACCTGAGAACTCATTAGAGAGATTTCATTTATATCTATATATATGGTGCTGACGAATTAAACCACAGTAGTGTTTATATTACACAGTGCATGGGATCAAGTGGTCTTGGCTTAAAAGAAATTGCTGTAGCTAAGCCTTCTGTAAGTGGCACTTGTAGAATTCTGCTGCTTCTTTTATTTGCATTAATACACAGAGAATCAATAATTGTTCACTTTCCCTACATATTAGACAATACTTGAAGATATAAGCCTCCCTTTCACAATATGTTTTGTTTATTAACAACTTTAGCCTTTCTCCTGCTTGAAATATAAGTGGCACTTACATGTTTCAACTGGAGGCATTAGGAACAAGAGAGGGTAAATGTTTCTATGAGGGCAAACAAAGAACGTGACTTTAGTTGTGTTCTGAAAAGTAATTATTAAAACCCGAGTCAGCTTTTTTTCAAATTTTTCCTTCTGCAATATATGTGTCGTGTGTTTTCAGTTACATCGTATAATGTATTACTATTCTTTTGCCCTTCACATTATTTGCAACTTTGCTGTGTCCTTCAGACTCCTACTTTTTCAAACTTTGCTGGTTGCAGTGGATGATTGGTGAACCAAACTGTCCCACTTTGGAAACATCAAAATGGCTGTTGGACTTACATAGATCACTCCTTCTTGCTGCTGTCCCTTTTTAACCAGAACTATGAGCAGGGGCTATGGCTGCTCCTGAAGCAAGAAAAGGTAGATATTCTGCTATAGCAGTTAGCCTTTAGGGATTCATTGAGGGATAATGCTAACCTACTGTTTAGGTCAAGTTTTTAGGGAGTTTAGTCTAAAGCCCTGTTTCTCAACGAATGGGTTGCGACCCAAAACTGAGTCGCAACCGTTCTCCAGTGGGTCGCTGCGTCCTTAAGCTCTCCTGCCCATTCAACAGGGAGCCAGAGCAGGGATGCATTGTAGCAGCTTGCGGGAGACTTCCTTGTGTAGTGAAGCAGTCCCCTCTCTCCCCAGGCCCCCCGGATTCCCCTGTTGAATTGATAGGGCCCGGGGAGAGAAGGGACTATTTCACCACTTTCGGCCCGCATTGTGATATTAGGAGCTGCGACTCCCGATAATTAAGATAAAGTTCCGGCTGCACTGTCCTCCTCAGTGCAGCAGAGAGATATCACCTACCTTGCGTTCTGAATGGCACCCCAAACACGCCTCCCGATCACAGTTTAATCACTTGCACCGGAGCGCTCGGTACCGCAATGCCGTGCGTTCCAGCGCAGTGTGACTTGTGCCACGACTTAATGACCAAGGACAAATTTGAGACACAGGTTTAGAACCACTGGTCTAAAGAGAACCGGAGGTACGCAATGATTGTGCTTTACCGATTCTTCACACAATGTCTATAGAATAGCCAACTCATTACAAACAATGCAATCCCAAGTAGAACTATGACCTTCCATTGCACATAACTAAAAGTGCCTCTGCACTCACTAATTTACCTTAGTCCTTAATCCACATTATGCAGCTTCCTGTGATAGGGTGGCAACACTGCTGCAGTGTTCCTGAATTCAAAGCAGAGTTGTCACTTTCATGTATGCTTTGCCTTCTTACACTACAGTGGTATAAGAAGAAGCTGCAGCTGGTATGGCTATCAGCATTGTCATTTCTGGTTCCTAAGCCTTTTGCTTGTCATGTCTGCACCTGACCACGCCGAGCCTTGTCCACTGCTTTCTGAATTGACACTACTACCTCTGCAGCTACAACTCTCCCACAGTGAGCTGCAGTTTCTGGGAGGGAGACTGTGTGATGAACACACAAAGGATTTGGCCCACTCACGTAGGGTAAAACTGGATTAAATGTATTTTATTCTTCTGTCGCCAGAGGGTCACTTGTATCCAAAACCTTACTTGTAAAAGCAGAGGGAATATACTTAAATTTCCTGTGGCCCATGTTTCTGCCACTGCTTCTCTGCTGTTCCTAGCCCACAAAATATATTCCACACTCCCAGGTGTGTGGAATACCTGCTCCCTCACCGCACAAAGTGGTTTCTCCCACTGTCTCGTATATACTTACAGGACATATGAGCCGACAGAAGGAACTACAGAATTGGGTGAAACAAGAATTGAAACCACCTGAAGGGAGGAATACTTGCAGAGGCTAAGGTGAAGGTACTTACCTTTGCAGAAGTTTGTGTATTGAAATGTAACTGCTTTGCTGATCCTTAGCCACTCTTCCACTGTGAGCTGCAGTTTCTGGGAGGGAGAGCGTGTTATACACACACATACACAAAACTGGATGTGGGACCTGTTAGTTCTTTCACACAGGAGCAAACAGTGGTTTCTCCCACCGTTTCATATATCATTACAGGACATATGAGCCGATAGAAGGAACCACAGAATCAGGTCAAACAAGAATTTGAACCACCTGAAGGGATGAATACTTGCAGTGTGCTCTACTTGTACTCCTCTTCTAACAGGTATGCGTTTACACTTATAATGAAAAAGTTCTTGCTGCACGCTTTACCGGATATCCCAGACGATAAGGGAGTGTGCTTGGAATGACTGCGGATGGCACCGCTGTAAGCATAGGATTTTTTGAAGAATATCACCAGCACACCAAAGATCCTTCCAGAATCACCAAATGTTAATTTTATTGAACAAATTGTCAAGAATGGGAACAAGCACTTTCGGGACCTCGCAGGGTCCCTTCATCAGGCTATAAGAATGCCATCATTGTTAAAGCCTGAAGAAGGGACCCTGCAAGGTTCCGAAAGCGCTTGTTACCATTCTTTACAATTTGTTCAATAAAATGAACATTTGGTGATTGTGGAAGGATCTTTGGTGTGCTGGTGACATTCTTCAAAAAAGGAAGGCAGCATGATTGCACACTGAGTGTTTGCTCCCTCTAGTGGCTAATCTACAAATCATTATATTTTTATATAATAGCAAAATATGGAAGCGTATATATTTTATATTGCATATACAATGCGAGCGACAGAATAATTAGTCATGAACAAGGCATGGCAGGTATCTCTGAAAATACACTATACTTAAAAGGATACTATAAAGGATTTGAGCCAATTTTATTTTCTGTAAAGTTTAAGTTTTTCAACAGTTTTTTTAATCTGTTTTCTGGACGGTATATACAGAAAACAGATATATAATGCTAGGGTGTTAGCATTTTATGTATGTTGACATGTTTGGTCCTTTATAAAACCAACATGTTTCTTGCAAACTGCATAGACACAAGGTACATGACGTAACACAAGGTAAGGTAAGATGGAGAAAAACAGCTAACAGATCCCAGCAACACCAACACAATGCCAATTCCTCAGACCAGCTGACACAGAAATAAAAAATGGTAACCTGAATGTAGGCTGAGACTGGAGGTGCCAGAATTTCAAACTTCAAAGCAAGGACAACTGGAGCTCACATTTACAACAAAAACACATTTAGTGGTAGATCTGAAGTGGATGTATAGCCCATTTGTATAGTTTTGTACAGATTAGGGAAGGGTTAAAACCCATGTCTGTTTATTTTTGTGTCCATTGGAGATGTTTACCTTCACTTCCTGTGCCAGGAAAGCAGTAGGAAATGAGAGGAATTCTCTTCAAAGTGAGAGGAACTGAAACAGTTTGGTGTTTGGTGTTCATTTTGTATATATTGGTGTGTGATGTATTATCGAATTGCTACTATGTTGCCCTAAGGAAGGTACCCCGCGTGGCTCCGAAACTTGGCTGTGCATGACAAATGGTGACGATGATTTATTCAATTGAAAAAGGATCATTGATTTATTGTGTGTGTGTGCTGATTATTTGATCTACATAGGAACTGGAACAGGTGTCCCCACTGGATGTTTTCACCTCACCTCTTGTTTCAAAGACAACTGTAAAATGTTGGATTTTCCATCACTTTATTTCTCAGTAACAACGGTCACTAGGATGAAAGAAAGTAGCGAATCTCCTGAATGTGCGGCATATGTATGCGCCAACAGTTTGAACATGAAGTTAAAATTTACGCACACAACTGAAAAGTCAACTATGGGGAATTTTCCATAGGAATAAAAGTACATTACTGAGAAATCAATGATTCACCATTTGAAAAAAGGCAAATATCTCAAAGCCAGTAGAGCTGGTGGATGTAATTTGGCCATATTGTTGTTGTTGGTCAGACAATGGCAAAAGAGGGCGAATCCGACAGGTGAATGTTGTTTATAATGGCAAATTCTCTGATAGGTGCATAGCAGCCAAAAAGAGAGGGACTGTTCAGTGAACCAATGAGTAGCCTCATTACAAATATAGTGATGGTATGCCAATCTATAAACTATATTTGTCTTGACTGAAGTTCTCCTAATCTCTAATTATTGAAACATTTGTTACAACAGAAGCTGCTCTCAGTGCTGCCACCTGCTGTCTCCTGATAATGATACATATACAAATTAAACATTTTTGGCAAATTTTACCTGGGGCAATCAATCTCGCTAGATCATGTGATGTGCCCTTGCGCTTTGTCGCCAGGACAAATACCACTGCGGGGCTTTTAACAACTCTGTAATGTATGTTCTAAGCTGGGTTTGTAATTGAGACGCTGCATGGATAGTTTGCTGCTTAAGGATTATTCATCAATTTCATAAGCAACCATAATCTTATTTATATGCAATATATTAGAGCGGATCAATAATAAAAATTACGAGTCACTTACGTTCACGGCTGCGCTGCGGCTCCTTTATCCCTTGCGATTGATGAAAGCATCATAGTGAATACATGAATTATTAGCAGCGGGGGTTCCAGATGCGTTCCTGAAAAATGTCCTTCTCAGCACATTCCTTCTTCAAAGATTGCTTATTAATTCCCCCACCAGATGGCACTAAGAACATCTACAAGTTCAGGAACTCAGGAGAACAATGGTCTTCTTTATTCTGAAAAGTAAAGAAAATGGCTGTGTTTGACAGTGGAACAGATGTACATACCAGCTCTTTAACTCTTTAAAGCCCCAAAGACGCCCGCAGCACAATAGTAATGATAAGTTGTACCTGCCTGGTTATTTATAACTGACGATTACTAGCAACACTCTAATAGAATGCTGAAATTGTGCATTTTGACAAGTCTACATTAGTTATGTTTCAGTTCAGAGTGTGGCCCCTTTGGGAGACTTCTCAGAACCTTTAATTACACATGGCCTTTGCATTCCAGATCACTAAAAGATACACAGATGTTCTTCCTCCCCTTGATAATTCAAAGTTGTTACAAGCACAGGACAAGCTGCTGGATGTGGACAAGCCTTTAAAGTGGAACTAATCCTCAAAAAAAAACATTTTGATATGAAAAGGCTGAGACTGCAGCTTTAATTTCCTTAAAGGGGTGTTCCTCTTTCAAATGTAAACCACGGAAACGCCTTTTCAGAGAGGTGTACCTATGGCCATCAGAGGGGATTTTTCGTCTTCAAGCCCACACTTGGAGCTGAAAAAAACATTCTTGACACAAGAGAACCTGTTTTAGAAAAGCAATATATTTTGTGTAGCTTCAGATAATGGTTAAAGGAGAATTCTGGGGTGAGTGAAAAACAGTCATCCCCATAATTCAATCCGACCTGTAACACTAAAGCTGTCACAGGTCGGCTCTATTGATCGGGAACTCAGCGAACACATACCGCAGATCACTTCCCAATCCTCTCCCTGCAGAGAGTGGTGACTGTCAGTCACAGCTCCCCACAGGGATTCCCCCTCTCTCCTCTCCATTTCTCCAGCGCTGACTGGAGGAATGGACAGGAGAAGGGGTGGGCACAGGTGGTTCTGCCTGTAGAGAGGCAGACCCAGCTGTCAATCAGCCAGCGGGTTGGATCTTGACAGTATTATCAGGATCCATCCTGGCTGCGGCGTGGCTCTGCGCTCTGAGAATATAGTGAGCAATAGCCCCTGAAAAGAACCATGGCCAAAAAAGGTTGGGTCATAGTTCCCTTTTAAAGCTGAACTCCAGGCAGATATAAAAGACATATCGATGAATACATTATTAAAAAGTATTTTGAAATGCAAGCAGTTTATGTAGTAAATTTGACCCGGTAGTAGCCTCTTGCAGTCCCTGTCCAGCAGTGCTGGAGTGTAAAAGGAAAAAGCAATAAAAGGAGCCAATCAGTTCATGTGCTGACTGGGGCAGACTGGGGTACCTGGGGCCCCCCGGAGAAAGGAAGAAGGAGGGCCCACTGCAGAAATTGGGTGTGGTTACATTGCTGCATTAGGGGTGTGGTTTAGAGGGGCTTGATTAAATAGAGTCTGAGACTACTCACAGTGAATACTCTTGACACTGTCCTTGTATTCACAAACTACCCTGAACATTAAATGTACAATCAGATCTCAGATCAAACCCACTTGAGCACATCCACTAGCAATATTGAAAGACCTCTGACCAAGTGTAGGTGTGAATACAGACAGGTGTTAAAAGTATAGGTGCCCTTAGCTTAGTACAATCCTCTGATACCTGCTCTGGGTGCAGATCAAACCCTCTGCAGCATAAGGAGCTAATTTATTGGTAGCAAGTAACAGCTGTTTCTAGGTTATGGCAACAAATTACCTCCTTGTGCTGCACCCCCTGTGTTTCCTGAGCTTTCATACCTGGCTGGAGTTGTAGGCTGCAGCCAGCGGTGCAGAAGTGGATAGGCGATGGGCTTCTTCCCACCCGTCACTGGAAGAAGGGCTAGTACCTCAGTGATGCTCGATGCAATTGACAGCTCAGTAGATGGTCGGTTACAGAGCCCAACCTTCCCTCTGTGACCACGATCCACCCACCTCTATGATGTTGCTGAAAGACCAGGGTAAGGTCAGGCTGTTTAATTTCCAGACTAGTGAGTAGTTAATTACAGCGTAGGGTGCTGTATG